>NW_026648214.1:0-20420 GCF_950295315.1 Erinaceus europaeus | reverse complement strand
TACCAAGGAAGAAGAGGGTTCACTCTTGGTGGAACCGAGGGTTAAGAGGAACTGATGCAAAGAGTGAAATCTTGTTCTTTCATATGGAGGATGCAGTCCTGAAATAGCTCACAACAGGACTTACACTGACATTCCTAATAGGTGTGACCAGTGATGGTAGAGAGAGGTATTTTTATCAGAGGTTGAGGCCCATATTACCTCTGGGGGAATCCAAGCATTCCTTGTCTATAACCCTGGGTGCTTAGGTCTGACAGTGGCCCAAAAAGCCACCGTCTAGTGACCCAGTCTCTTGCCCTTATCCAGCTGTTGCCATCCTTTCTTTATCTGAGAAGCTTAGGCTTTCTCCCAGCTGTTAAAGCCTTGAGTGTCCTTTGCTGTAATCAAACCAATATCAGGTTTATGGGACCTGACCTCAAGTTAGGAAGGAAATAGACCCAGGATTCTATTAAGGTCTCAGCCTCCAGTTTTTCTGCATTTCCTTGCTTGATGATTCTAACAAAGGTGGTCATGGGGCCAATAATGATCCTTTCTAGTTTTTTCCCAGTATAATTTGGTCAGTCGTATAGCTTTTCTTCTAAATGCTGATTCTCTGTCAGAAGAGATTTCAAAGGATGGAAGAATATTCCTTACTTTCCTTTGTACAGTTAATTGAGTAGACAGAGTGATTGAGGGAAGTGAAGTGGGATCCGCCTGTGAACTGTCTAACAGGGACCTAGAGACTGTATAGTCTCCTATGAGACATATGAATGTATATGGGCCCCAGGTTAGCCCATTGTGGGAGACGGTTAATTACATTTATATTTCTTCTTCAAGTTTGCGAGAAACTCTATGCTGATGCTGCTTTCTAGTTCCATTCATGACTCTGACACCATCTTCCCACTCCCATGTTAGCTGTCAAGCTCAAGCAAAGATGATCAATACATAGGTTCCTAGGAATATCCCTAAAATAGACTTCCTAGCTTCTTCCTACCCTAAGGGCCCTCCATGCTTCTGCTCTATTCCTATTTCATGGTTCCTGTTAATTAAACATTCTTGTCCTGCTTTATATCTTACTGCCTTTCAGTCACCAAGTTCCAGATGCTACTATGATTCCATCCTGACATCTCTGGGCAGATGACCTCACTGGTGTTTCCGAAGCCTGCCTTCTCCAGAGCTCCACCCTGCTAGGAAAAGATAGAAACAGGCTGGGGGTGTGGATCCACTTGCCAACACCCATCTCTTATGGAGAAGCAATGACAGAAGCCAGAACTGTCACCTTCTGAACCCCAAAAGTAATTTTGGTCCATATTCTCAGAGGGATAAATAATAGGAAAATTTCCAGTGAAAGGGGATGGGACACAGAACTCTGTTAGTGGGAGCTTTATGGAATTACACCTTAATTAAAATTATACCCTTTACAGTCTTGTAAAGAGAGAGAGAGAGAGAGAGAGAGAGAGAGAGAGGGAGAGAGAGACAGTAAAATCTTGGCAGAGTGTGTACACAGCTACATACCAAGTTTTGCTGTGAAAAAAGGAAACGAAGCAGGGAGGGAGACAGACAGAAGCAGAATTTAAAGTCCTTGTTTGTGCGCATAGCCTGACTTCAGATGTGCTTACAAATTGAGTCATGCTTTGCAACACACGGGGGCCCTGACTTCCCAGAGCATCAATAATGCAGCATGGAAACTTTAGCTCTGTCCCCTGAATAAAGACACTGGGATTAGGAAAATAAGCTATTTGAGAAGCTCTTCCTTTGTCACAACAATGAGAAACACAGTGCATGTTTGGGAGAAAGTGGTGTGGAATCTGATACTTGAATTTGCCACGTGACCACACAGTCTCCATATGCTTTTTATACCAGGATGCAACTTACTTTTCCCCAGTAACAGAAACTCATCCATTCATGACACCGATGGAAATCTGTTGACAGGTGTTTTGCCTGGGTATCGCTTCAGCTCTTGAAATATATATATTTTTTGCTTTCTCAGCACTTCAGAGATGTCTGGCAGATTCAGATCAACAACAGAGCATTGATTTTTGTGCCTCTGATTTCAGTGGGGGACTGGAAGTACATAATATTCCTCAGCGTTTAGTGTCAGAGTCTGGGGAAGAGAAAAGAGTTAAGTCCAGTAGGCGTAGAGGCCCCAAGATGCAGGTTCTGTAGGGAGAATTCAAGTACTGCCGGAGCTCATCCTTCAACTAAATTTGCCTCAACTAAATTTCCTGTCCTGTCTCCATCCTCTGCTCCTAAACCTAGCCTTACATGCTAAGAGCTAGCGCTGTTCTCCCTTTGAGAAATCACTCCTGTCTCTTCACGGATAAAGTGGTCGGTCTACCCTTGTCCTTCATTCAGAGTTTGACTCTCTTGAGCATCCGTCAACCCCCACTCCACCAGGGCTGCTTGAGTGTAAGGTCCTGATTTATTCATCTCTGAAGCCCAGCATCTAGTGTGGTGCTTGGCACGTGGTAGCTGCATAGTGAAAGCTTACAGCTGGAACAAGTGGATGGATGAATGAACAAATGAATTCAGGAGAATGCCTGGAGAAAACAATCATTCCAGCTCTGTGAGTTCAAATTCTGTCACATGAGAGTTGCTGCATGCAATGATAGTTCCTTCCTTCCTTCCTTCCTTCTTCCTTCCTTCCTTCCTTCCTTTTATTTAAAAATTTTTATTTATAAAAAGGAAACATTGACAAACCCATAGGATAAGAGGGGTACAGCTTCTCACAATTCCCACCACCAGAAATCCGTATCCCCTCCCCTCCCTGACAGCTTTCCTATTCTTTATCCCTCTGGGAGCATGGACCCAGGGTCATTGTGGGATGCAGAAGGTGGAAGGTCTGGCTTCTGTAATTGTTTCCCCACTGAACATGGGTGTTGACAGGTGGATCCATACTTCCAGCCTGCCTCTCTCTTTCCCTAGTGGGGAAGGGCTCTCTTTCTTAAAAATAATTCCTCATATGTGCAGAACATTTCAAAATTCCCTAGCCAGACCATCTTTTAGCTCACCATTCCCTCACAACTATCCTAGGAGGTTGCCAGAGAAAAGCACCCTAATTCTCATGTAAACACACACAAGAAAATGGTGGCTTTTGGAGTCCTGTCAAGGCTGAGTTTGAACCTAAGGAGGTACAGGAGTTAGGACTAGCACTTGGGTCCTTACTAGAGTTTGAGTCTTTTTCATAGTATCATATTTGACCATTTTAATTAACTGTTTTATTAGTGATTGAATAATGATCAACAAAATTATAAGATAACAGGGGTACAATTCCACACAGTTCCACCAACAGAGCTCTGTATCCCATCCCCTCCATTGGAAACGTCCCTATTCTTTATCCCTCTGGCAGTATGGACCCAAATTCTTTATGGGAAGCAGAAGGTGGGAGTTCTAGCTTCTGTAACTGTTTCTCCACTGGATATGAGTTTGACAGGTGGATCCATACCCCAGCCTGTCTCTCTCTTTCCCTAGGGGGGCAGGGCTCTGGGGAGATTGGGACACATTGGTGAGGTCGTCTGCCCAGGGAAGTCAGGATGGCATCATGGTACTGTCTGCAGCTTTGTGGCTGATAGGCTGAAAGGTTGTATGTGTATCACTTGTGCCTATTAGGACTTGGTCAATATATTTGTGTGTGTGTGTGTGTGTGTGTGTGTGTGTGTGTGTGTGTGTGTGAAAACCAAGTGGGAATCATCATGATTAAGACCTAATCACTGCCTCAACTGATCTTTTTGGAAATATGGCCACTTTCCCTGACTGGTAAATTCAGTCGATGTTGTTGCTTCGGAGACACTGTGGCATGTGCAGAGGCTGAGAATAAAATCCAGGCCTCAGACAGGTGAGTCATGTACTGGACCTATTGAGACACCTTCCCAGCTGTCTTTGAAACATTGTTAAAAGGTATCTTTTATATATTTCATAAGATAGGGAGCTTTATATAAAATAAAGAGAGAGAAGTTCCAGTACCTTATATATGTGATAATAGGGATTGAACTGAAAGCCTCAGGCTCAGCATTCTGCTAGCTGAGCTATTTTCCTGACAATCCTTGAAGCATTTGAAGGCTCTTAACAGACATGAACAGTCGATTTATTTACCCAGACTTACTACATGGTCATCAATGATAATGAATGCATGTTTTCCTTTCTGTAAAAGGCTCCCACTGGCTAGGACACAAGAAACCTGTGTCCTAGTCACCTTTCCACAAACATTTACCCTGTAACTTCAGAGACATCACAATCTTGCCGCATTTCTCCTTGGATGAGTTGAAATCTTAAACTTTCTTTTTATTTTACCAGGGTTATTGCTAAGGATCAGTGACTACCTGATGACTCCACAACTCCTGGGGTGGGCATTTTTATCTCTTTCTCCCATTTCTTTCCTGATAGGGATAGAGAGAAACAGAGTGGGAGAAAGAGAGAGACCTGTAGCACTACTCCACTGTTCATAAAGCTTGTTCCCCTTCCAGTGGGGGTTTGGGGGCCTAAACCTGCATCTCTGAGCTGGGTAACATATGCACTCTATTGAGTACACCACTGCCTAGCCTCTTCTGTCTTAAATGTTCATACACATGGTTTGCATTCCCATCAGACAATGAACAGTCACTGCGGAGGGGAAGTAATTTGTTCAAATTTGTGTTCTCAATACTTAGTAGAATTTGCAGCAGATGTTGGTAGACTTCATTGGTGCAATTTATAGCAGAGAGAGGATTGTTGTTTTCTCCGGGCTGGCTTCACAGGTGGGTAACAGATGACCAGGGACTCATGGTTGAGCTGTAGGCAGTATCTCTTTATTCATGGAGGACACAGCGCAATCTATACCAAGCTAAGCTAAACTCTAAACTACTACAAACAATGTTGTCCTTATAAATATACTAGCCCAGTAGGGTGGGAACAGGATGCGATGCAGAGAGGGTGGAGAGAAAAGTGACTGGTGAAAATCAGGGTGTGACATGGAGAGGGGGCAGAGCAGGCAAGAATTCTATCACTGAACCACCAATGCCCTGGAGGGAGGGTGGTGCTTGTTAACAGAGGTTATGTAAATAGAATGAAGTGGTTATGTAAATAGAATGCAGTGTTAAGCAGGGGGGATTTAACTAATGAAACAGAAGGGATTTTTAGAAGCATACCAACAATTCCCCCTTTCTTTTTAACTAATGGCCATAGTATCAGGATAGTGGGGTGAACAGAAACCTATATCGTACAGGCGTTTTCAAAAGAACTGGCATAAGACATGGAAAACAAAATAGGCGAGCAGCAATAACCAGTGTGATGCCAAGGGGAACATTTCTTGCCTCAAAGGGCAAGGCCTAGCAGGTTAAAGGGCATTTCTTGCCTCTGGGAGTGCTTCATGCCTCTGGGGGCATCTCTTGCCTCAAAGGGCGTTTCCTGCCTCTGTGGGCATAACCTAATAAGGAGGAGGAGTTTTCTACCTCGGGGGACAGAGCCTGCAGGCTAGGGAACATGGTCTATAAAGTCTCAAGGAAATTGGCTGAAGTTAGTCTTTGAGAAACACAGCAGCGTGTACCAGTATGTCCTATGGAAGTGTCAGTCCAAAGTAGATGACCACGGAAGAAAATGCCAAGAGATGAAATGCTGCATGTCTGTCTTGATGGGGAATGTTGGCCACCAGAATTCTGCTTTTCTGTAGAGAGTGAGCTTTGGAGTCTGTGAATCTGTTTCTTCAGGTCGTGCCAGGTCACATCATTGGTTTCTGGGGGTGTGTTGTAGTCATTCCATCTTGTGGGTGATGTCAGAGAACAGAGGTCCAAATAGATTTCCAGGAATTCCATTTGAGTAGATGCTTTTTCATGTGAATACTTGACAGCTGAAATTCACTTACTTGTCAAACAAAAATTGTAGCAGATTAGAAGTTTACTATAATTGATAACTCCATTATAATTGGAAGTCCTTTCTAGTATGATTTTAAGGTTGTTTAAACAGTTTAAACTCAATAAAATGTGGAAAGGTAAACAGAAGAACCATGGTAGAAGCCTCAGGCATGAGAATAATTAACATAATAATTGCACTATCTGCCCCACCCATAACTCATACCGTTTTAGGATTAAACATTTCAGATTTATGCCAAGACGTAAAAAAGAAATCAAAGGAGGAAAAAACAATTTTTTGGATTGTTTCTGGATGTCTCTAGAAATCATGGCTGCTTCTAGCATTTTTTTAAGTCAATGTCATACAAAAATTCAGTCATTCAAATCACTCTCTTATGATACGCAACTTGAGATTATCCAGATCTCACCATGTAGTATCATGAGTCCCCGGAGGGCGTCCTAGTCCAAAAAGCTCCTCGAAATTCCATTTAGGGTGCTTCTGACTGTTCCTGCTGGATTGCTTCAGGCACCCATTTTTAAAAGCGTCTTCCCATCAAAGAAAGAATCCAATCAGGAGAGTAGAACTAACCACGTTCTCCATTCTTGGGGACTGCCAGGGTACTCGAGAATGTTCCTCAAATTAAAGTAGTCCTTCTCCATGGGAAACATTTGAGATGAAGTCCAGAAAGTCCCAGTGGAAATCCCCATGCATATCCCAAGGTCTACAATCACGGTCATAAAGAACCAAATTGTGGCCCAGAGCAAAATGTAGTCCTTTTCCTCAGGAAACATGGGAGAGGGAATCCAGAAAGTCCAAGGAGAAATCTCAGTGCATCTCCCAAGCTCTATGATTAGGGTCACAAGAAACCAAAGTTCCCGGTCAGGGAAACAAAGTGTGGCCCAGAGCAAAATGTTCCAGAGACAGAGTAATTGTCTCATGATGAAACAGTAGAGGCTTTGGCAAACCTCTTCATAAGTAGAAGAGAAGACCATAGTGCATAGGTAGGCAAAGTCTTCACTTCTCTGGGAGTTGCGCAGGTCCAGTCCCACGTTGTAGGCGCCATTATGTTGTTTTCTACGGGTTATGTTGTTTTCACCAGGATGGCTTCATGGGAAGGTAACAGACGACCAGGGACTCATGGTTGAGCTGTAGGCAGTATCTCTTTATTCATGCAGGACACAGCGCAATCTATACCAAGCTAAGCTAAACTCTAAACTACTACAAACAATGTTGTCCTTATAAATATACTAGCCCGGTAGGGTGGGAACAGGATGCGACGCAGAGAGGGTGGAGAGAAAAGTGACTGGTGAAAATCAGGGTATGACAAGGAGAGGGAGCGGAGTAGGCAAGAATTCTATCACTGAACCACCAATGCCCTGGAGGGAGGGTGGTGCTTGTTAACAGAGGTTATGTAAATAGAATACAGTGGTTATGTAAATAGAATGCAGTGTTAAGCAGGGGGGATTTAACTAATGAAACAGAAGGGGTTTTTAGAAGCATACCAACAGAGGATGGGAAGACAATAACCCCAAAAAGGGTGGTGGTAGTGGGGGAGAATGCCAGGAAGTCCCATTCATCTGCTTCATTCTCTCCCTTGATGTCTGCGAAGAAAAGCGGCAAGATCACAGTGGGGGTAAGGTGTGGCAGTGCGCCTGTGTGCAGAAAGACACATGTGCGTGGCGTGCTCTCACACACTAAGATGTGTAGATGGTTTTGTTCGTATCATACTGGGGAAAATTGTTCCTCAGACTGCTGGGTTGTTCTCTGTTTCTGGGTCTGACAAAGGAGGAGACACAAGGAATGAACATGAAACATCAGTGGGGACCAACTGTCTTTAGTGACCTTTAAACATAAAGATATGTTTTTAGTTAAACCTTCTAAATAACTTATGCTTACAATCAACTCTTACCATGTCTGCTCAAGGTCCTTTCCTAGACCTGGTAACCATCTGTGTCTTGCCTCCAGAGGGCCAGTAAAGTTCATTCTCTCTGAGGTTTGCCTTCAGAGAGGGACGTCTGTTTTCAGAACACCATGAATCTATTGTTCTGAGTTTTTCAGTTGAGAACAGAGCCATCTTAGGTCAATAGCACTAAAGGTGTTGTGTTTTCCCAACAGAAGACAGCCTTGGAATACACAAGGATATATATATATATGACTGAAATTCAGGTGGGGGATATAGCATAAAAAGATTATGCTAAAAGACTTTCATGCCTGAGGCTTTGAAACCCCAGGTTCAATCCCCTGTTCCACCATAGATCAGAGCTGAGTAGTGCTCTGGAAAAATAAATATGTAAATAAACCTGAAATTCTAAAATTGTTCACACTAAGTATTTTCATACAAATTCAATTTTCATAGTATACTGAAAACCAGTGGACGTTGAAATGATTTCCAAGAATATCACATGTGAAGTGTTTCCTTTCTTACAATCAGTGTCAGAGAAAGGAACCATGAATGACAAACTCCAGACCAGGGAATAGATCCCTTACTATTCCTATCTGACCTGCTAGAGAACACTGGATCAAAATCCCATTGTCAAAGGCCCAAGGGAGACCTAGTCCAATCCACATGACCATAGCACCAATGTGTTAACAGCTGAGAGCCACTTGTCTACTCTCTCTCAGTGGCCTATTGTTGGTATGCTTCTAAATTCTGTTTCTAAGAACCCTTTTGTTGCATTGCTTGACGTTGTAGTCTATTTACATAATCACTGTTTTACCTGGGTCCCGCCCTGCCTGCAGGGTGTTGGTTTAATCCCCACTAGTTAGATGGAAGCTTTCTATGTTCTGTTTGTGCTCTTTTTTTTTGCTCTGCCCCCTCTCCTAGTCATTTCCTTTCCCTTGTCACTTCCGGTGAAGAGAAGCATAAAAGGCGGTGAAGAGATGCATAAAAGGCGATGTATCTGACTAATAAACGAGATACTGCTTCCCAGCTCAGCCATGAGTCCCTGGTCATCTCTCTACCACCTGTGAAACTAGCCCAGTCTGGCAAGTGGCGCCTGAACAGGGACTGGCATATGGCGTACCAACGTGGGGCATGAACCTCGGCTCCACACACAAGCAGCAGACCTAAGAAGACCAGATAAGTAAAGCCGCTTGGCTACCCATCCATCATGGCTCACTGATTCTGGGTGATTTTTGCATTTGCATCAGGGTAGAGGGTAATCAAACTCATTAGTTGGACACAGGAGGAAGCAACATGCACAATGGTTTATCTTGCCATGTTTCTGTGGATCTAGAGACACAGATGTTGCTTGTTTGGTCTTTGTTTCATGTCAGTATTGTCAAGGGAATGCCTACAAATTGCCAGAAAATCAAAACCTTCATCCAAATGCTTGGTTTCAGGACAAGGAGTACCCAGGTGATAGGAAGTTTTCCTAAGAGGCAGGAGATGGAATAAAGTAACCACATGTGATTAGTATAGTTGGGCCCAAGAAAGACATTATGGAGAAGGTGATGCCGTCCAATGATTTTAAAAGTACAAGAGAGGCCACAAATGGCTCCCAAGAGAGTACTCAACTCAGAAGACTGGCAAGGGAACTACAAAGACGGTGGAGAGGAGAGGGGAATGTCGTCTGTAAGAATATCATCAATCCCCAAATAAATAAATAAATAGATAGACAAATGAATATCAGTGCTTCACACATGGTATTCTTCTCAGAAATAATTTCAACATTCACTGATTTTCAAGATAATATGAACATTAAACTTAGATGAATATATTTAATGTGAAAATCCCTAGAATTTCAGTCATTTTTTTCTAATATCCTCATGCATTCCATGATTGTCCCAGTAACCATCATCTCCAAATGAAGCAGCTGTCTGTTCACCAGCTCTCAGAAGCATTCACAGTTACAATGACCCACATGAGATGCTCAGCTGCAGACCTCCCCATTTATTAAGAGGCTGTGTGCTTGTGTGCATGTGGTGGGGGCACTTCAAAGACTCAACTAATGGCCTTTTATCCTCTCAAAGTACCTCTGTTTGAATCATTTCTGCCAGTGGGATAAGAAAGACAAAACAGCAAAAACTCAATGCTCACAATTCCTGCACATTCTGTGTTAAAAAGCCGCAAGTTTTTTCTCTGAGCATTAGGTAACTTTACTACTACTATTATTATTATTGGATAAAGGCTGAGAGAAATTGAAAAGGCAGGAGGAGATAGATATCCACAGCCCTGCTCATGAAGCTTTCCCCCTGCAGGTGGGGACCAGGGGCTTGAACCTGGGTCCTTGTGCACTGTAATGTGTGTACTTAACCAGATGTGTCACTTTCTGGTCCCCAAATCCTTTTTTTTTAACTTTTTAAAATTGTTTTTTATATTTATTTATTTTCCCTTTTGTTGCCCTTTTTATTGTTGTTGTAGTTATTATTGTTGTTGTTATTGATGTTGTCATTGTTAGATAGGACAGAGAGAAATGGAGAGAGGAAGGGAAGACAGAGAGGGAGGAGAGAAAGACAGACACCTGCAGACCTGCTTCACTGCCTGTGAAGCGACTCCCCTGTAGGTGGGGAGCCCTTTAATCAGGATCCTTATGCCGGTCCTTGGTCTTTGTGCCATGTGCGCTTAACCTGCTGCGCTATCGCCCGACCCCCAAAACTTTTTTATTTTAATTTGATAGGACAGAGAAAAATTGAGAGGGAAGAGATAGAGAGAGAAGGAGAGTGAGAGAGACAGAGACAGAGAGAGACCTGCAGTACTGCTTCACTGCTTGTAAAGCTTCTCCCGCTGCAGGTAGGGACTGGGGGCTTGAATGGGGTCATTGAACATGGTGATGTGTGAGCTCAGCCAGGTGTGTCACCACCCTGCCCACATCAGGTAACTCTTCCAAAAACCCTAAGGCTCTGCTTGTTTTCCTGAGGCCTCAGAAAAAGGTTCTCTCCTGTTGGCAGTGAGGCCTTGTCCCCTGTGTGTTCCCTGGTAATGCAGTGCTCACCTCTGACACCAGACCTACTCCTTGTCTGCTTCTTCCTCCGTCACTCTGCAGGGACTCTGAGGGAAGCTCTCCTGGAAGGTCCTTATTTGACTCTGCAGAACGGGGCAGCTGTGTGCACCGCTGGGCATCACAAGGGCCCTTGCTTTTGCACCAGAGTGGCGTTCCTTTAACAGAAATGAGCTGCAAATAATTCAACTCAGAAAAGATCTGATTCATTCATTCATTCATTCATTCATTCATTCATTCATTCATTCATTCATTCATTCATTCATTCCCAGGTTGTCAGATAAGAGCTTGCCATGGGCCGGTAAAACAGGAGATTAATTTCTATAGGAGCTGGCTTCCAGACTCCAAACCTGAGCAGAAGGCTTAGACTCTTGTTTAGGACAGTGGGGCCCTCGTTCTTTAAGAGATCGGGGTCCAGTTGTTTTCTACTTAGAAAGACTTTGGTTGGGGCCAGGCAGTGGTGCACTTGGTTTAACACATGCCTCACAGTGCACAAGATCCCAGGTTCAAGCCCCTGGTCCCGACTTGCAGGGGGAAAGCATCACGAGTGGTGAAGCAGGGCTGCAGGTCTCTCTCTCTCTCTCTCTCTCTCTCTCTCTCTCTCTTCCAAATCTTTATTTATTTATTGGATAGAGACAGCCAGAAATCGAGAGGGAAGGGGGTGATAGACAAGGAGACAGACAGACACCTGCAGACCCGTTCCACCACTCACACTCACAAAGCTTTCCTCCTGCAGGAGGTCCTTGAGCATGCTAACACTTGCACTGAACCAGTTGCACCACCACCCGGCCCCCCTCTCTTCCTTTCTATCTCCCTTCCCCTCTCAATTGCTCTGTCTCTATCCAATGATAAATAAATATAAAAGCTAACAATAAAAAGGAACACTGAGTCATGGCAAAACATTCCAAGTTCTCCCATCTTGCTGCATTCATTGCTCCCTCCCCCTGTGAGGTAGACTTTGCAGCTTCCAAGCACCATTCTGCCAGAGACCTCAGTGGGCAGGGCATGACACTAAGGTGCATATTCAAGACTTTTTCTTGAGTTTTTTAGGCTTAAAGTCTTTTCTTAGAGCTTTGAGAAGTCCTGGGTTCTAATCACATCCTAGTGTCATCCTTCACTTACTGGAAGTGACTGTGAGTAATTGGCTTTTCTCCTGGCCAAGATTTCTCTTCAGGAAAGTTCCAACCTCCAAAGGGAGGCTGGACAACATACTCGATCTTCCACCTGGGGAAGATGAGTCCTGAAATTGGGGCAGCTTGGAATGTTCCTACTCATAACCACAGAATGTGAGCTCAGATCTACAGGGATGCAGAGGTCACAGAGGCTCCTAAGCTGATTATGGGCCTCAGATCAGATCAAATTAAATTCAAATTGGGGGTTACAGTCAACAGTTTTTATACACCTTTCTCATATTTGGAAACTACTCTCTTCTCTGATCTGGCTTTCTGGTCCTTTTCCCAGCCATGACATCATCATCTTCCTAGCCAATAACTTGGATCCACCTGCATATCAAATATCAGGCTCAGAAACAAACAAACAAACAAACAAACAAAAAATTAGTATAGTCATGGGCTTTTTGGAATATAACTAAAATAGGACTACTAACTATCTACAAAATGGAGGAACCCCCAACTCTTCATCTGAACTAGTCCAGCCTTTAGGTTCATTATTAGTCAACAATTTGTTTGGCTCTGTATGTTAACTCTTTTTTTCAGCCACCAGGTTCCAGATGCCAGCATAATACCAACCTGACTTCCCTGGATAGACAACCCCACCAGTGTGTCCTGGAGCTCTGCTTCCCCAGAGCCCTGCCCCACTAGAGAAAGAGAGAGACAGGCTGGGAGTATGGATCAACCTGTCAATGCCCATGTTCAGCGGGGAAGCAATTACAGAAGCCAGACCTTCCACCTTCTGCACCCCATAATGACCTTGGGTCCATACTCCCAGAGGGATAAAGAATAGGGAAGTTGTCAGGGGAGGGGATGGGATATGGAGTTCTGGTGGTGGGAACTGTGTGGAGTTGCACCCCTCTTATCTTACAGTTTTTGTCAATGTTTCCTTTTTATAAATAAAAAATTTAAAAAAAGATTTTTCTTCTGAACTCTGAGACATCTGATGCTTCACTTCAAAGCAGAGAGCAGAGTTCAAGTGAAAAGACTTTTGTTATGACAAATGATGATTTTCCCAACCACAGGGGAAAATGATTTTGCTCCCCTGTTTTTTTTTTGCTGATGTGTTGATTGCCTGCCTCTATGGAGATGATGGTTTAACTACTTGCCCAAGAGACCCTACCCCTCCCTTCTGCCTTGAGGTTCAGCTCCTACCCCAGCCAGAGAGAGCTGCAAGGCTTTTCAGAATAAAGGTTTACTTGAGCCTCACTTAAAGATCAATTTCTGTCATCCCACGTGAAATATTACAGCTTGGGCCATCACTGAGAGGAAATTCCAAGTCTGCAAAATGCCTTCCTGCTCCTGACCCAAGAGCAAGACTCCAAAGAGGGTGGGGTTGGGGGCTAGGGGTGGGGGCCTCGTTCTCCAGCTTGACCTCCCCCAGGTCCTCTGGGGAGACTGTGCTTCACACACACACACACACACACACACACACACACACACACACACGACTGGTAGCTTTCCACGGTGTAGGCTCCTATGCTTTGAGCTTGATCACAATTCTAGACATCAGGTGATCTTGCTCTGGCTCTTCAAGGAGTGACACCTGGCTGGGGTGTATTTATCCTTTTATCTATTTATTTATATCACCAGGTACTTGCATATGGGCTAATTCAATGCTCCAGGATGACTTTTCTCAGGGACAGAGAGACACACAGACACACACACACACACACACACACACACACACACACACACACACACACACACACACACACACTTGTCTGCAGTGTGCTGGGTCTTAAACCTGGGTGCTGTGCATGCAAGGCAGGGGCTCTACCTGAAGAGAATCTCCTTGGCCCCACACTTTGCTGCTCTTGGGGAATGCCTCCTATCACAGTCTCTCCTTCCATGCTTCCCCATCTCCTATTCCATTTATATCATCACATTTGAAAGTTATTAATATTTTTTTATTGCCACCAGGGTTATCTCTAGGGCTCAATACCTGCACTGCAAATCTACCCATCCCAGTGGCCATTTTCTTCTTTTTTTATTGGATGAAAAGAAATTGAAATGGGAGGGAGAGGGGGAGAGAAAGAGACACGTGCAGACCTGCTTCACTCGAAGCACCCACCCCTACCCATGAAGGTGGGAATTGGAAGGCTCACACTCAAGTGTTACTTGGTGCTACTGCCCAGCCCCTGAATGTTATTTTTAAAGTAACACACAAATGGCCATTATATGTACAAATGCTTTAAAGGATAAGGGCTTGGGGGGGGCCAGGTGGTGGCACACCCAGTTGAGTGCACCACATTTCAGTGCATAAGGACCCTGGTTTGAGCCCCGGGTCCCCACCTGCAGGAAGGAAACTGCACTAGTGGTGAAGCAGGGCTGCAGGTATCTCTCTGTCTATCACTCCTTCCCTTCTTAGCTTCTCTCTGTCCTATTGAATAAAATAAAAAGAAATGAAATTAAAAAAAAAATTGCTGGTACCTGATACTCTTACCAACTCTGGGTCTTTCTGTATCTTTCTTTAAGCAATTCCTTTTTCCTCCCCCCTCCAACTCAATCCCTTCCTGACCTCCTCATGACTTATGTACAGTCTGTTGGCTGGAGAGATAGCACACTGTATAGAGGACCCGCACTGCATTGTGCAAGGTCCTTGGAGCTCCAGCACCACATGGGAAGACCTACAGAACTGGAGGAAGCTTTGGCACTATGTTTGCTATTTATCCTATTGGAAAAGTGGCCAGAAGTGGTGAAATTACACAGATGCAAAGCCCCAGCTACACACACACACACACACACACACACACACACACACACACACACACACACTAGAATTTATCCGTATCTCTATGTATACTTGACATATTACAAAGATTTGTCTGGGTTTGAACACTACCTATTTCTAAACAATTCATTTATATTCTGCCTTTTTTTTTCTCTTGGCAAAATAATTTATAATCTATCCATAAGGACACCTGGGTCTGAAGTCCATTGCTTTTTCTCAGCTGTGCCTAACCCTTAGCCCCACTCTTCCTTAATGGATGTATTTACTTTCCAGATAAGAACAACAGTCACGTAATCTTGTAAGGAATGTCCACAGATACTTGTAAATATTTTTCCCGATACAGATTGCGTATCAATGCATCGAAAGAAAGTGTATACTTCATCAGGCAATAGAAAAGGACAGAGATTGAACCTGAAACCTTGGAGTCTCAGGTATGAAAGTCTTTTACATAACCATTATGCTGTTTTCCCATCCTGAAAATCTTCTCAGTGTCAACACTCCTTGCAACCAACTTCACCATCAGTTTACATTTTCCACACTAGCCCAGAGATTCCTAAGGAAAAGACTGAGCTCTCCACCTTGTAGTCCCAGCGTCTAATACAAAGCTCCAGTCACTGTCCGTGGTGAGAGCAAGACAGTGTAGATTCTAAACCAGTAAACACAGATTTTTCTCATAAACCACAGAACCGGTTGATGAAATGTGGCCACACTGTTCTTCTTCCAAACTGGCTGACTGAAATCAGATCTTTGAAGTCGTTAACAGACTTCGCAGAAGCTCTGAGTCTCTCGGCAGATTTCAGCAGCATCTGAAACTGTGAAGAGAGTTAATTAGATAGAATTTGGACTATTCCGAGAACTTGTGGCAGGAAGCTTGCCATAGGGTGAGCCAAGGAAGCAGCAAGATGGAGAGACAGGAGATGTGTGAGCATCTGACTTGCTGGAGAGCTTCTCATAGGCAGGGGGCTTGCTGGGAGGGAGGCACACTGGGAAAGAGTCTGAGCAGGGTGGGCGGGGGTATCTTTTGGATGCTGCTCACACGGAGGACAGTCTCCATCTGACAGTCCACAGCAGAAGCACCCTCTTCTCCGTGCCCCCAGCTGTGGGCTCCCCAACTTGGCAGGCACTAGCGGCCCAGCCACACCTCTGGCAGCATCGTTCCAACAATTTCTGGACTCAAAAGGATCGCAGTGTCTCATGTCCAACAGAGAAGCAATTACAGAAGCCAGACCTTCCACCTTCTGCACCTCATAGAGACCTTTGGTTCATACTCCCAGAAGGACAAAGAATAGGGAAGCTTAGGGAATAGGGTGGTAGCGCAGTGGGTTAAGTGCACATGGTGCAAATCACAAGGACCAGCGTGAGGATCCCGGTTTAAGCCCCCGGCTCCCAACCTGCAGAGGAGTTGATTCACAGGCCATGAAAGAAGGGGAAGAGGGGGGAGAGAGGGGGAAGAGAGGGGAAAGAGGGGAAAGAGGGGGGGAAGAGAGGTCTGCTGGTGTCTATCTTTCTCTCCCCCTCTCTATCTTCCCCTCCTCTCTCCATTTCTCTGGGTCCTATCCAACAACGAAGACATCAATAACAACAACAATAATAACTGCAACAACAATAAAAGCAAGGGCAACAAAAAATAAATTAATTAAATATTTAAAAATCTTAAAAAAAAAGAATAGGGAAGCTTCCAATGGAGGGGGTTGGATATGGAACTCTGGTGATGGGAAGTGTATGAATTGTACTTCCTCTTACTCCACAATCTTGCCAATCATTATTAAATCACTAATAAAACAAAGAAGTTGAAAAATAGGAAAATACTAAGCAGAACTTGGGCTGGAGTTGGTGTATTACACCAAAACAATAGACTCTGGGATAGGGGGGAGGGTTCAGGTCCTGGAACAGGATGGCAGAGGACGACCTAGAGGGGCTGGATTGTTAGGTGGAAAACTGGGAAATGTGACACATGTACCAACTACTGTATGTCACTGTTGAGTGTAAACCACTCATCCCCTCAATAAAGAAAAATTTACACTAAAAATAACAATACCATAGGAACAAAAAGCCACTTCTCTTCATCTGATTTCACTCGTGTGATAATGGGAAACAGACCAATATACCCGGCTGCTACCTCTTGTCCTCAAGCAAAGATTCTTAAGTAGCTGGAAACTTCAAAGGGGAGTGGCTAGATGCATGGTCCCCTCTTATTTCATTGCCTGGTTAGTACAGTCTGTGGAGTGAACTCAAATGTTATTCTCTGAATTCTGTCATTGTGGGGGTGCCCTGCTTGGGATCTTGGTATCAGTAATTCCCCAGCTTAGGACCTCGACTTCCTTGTCTGTACAGTGACGGAGAGGGCACAGACTAGTCTCGAAGGAGCTAATTGGTTTAACAAACCTAGAATACTGTAACAACAACAACAAAAAAAGCTGCTTTACTTCTTAAAACCGGAAATTTGTAACAAAAAATCTTTTCTTCTTTTTAAAACATTTATTTCAATGAAAGAAAAACAGAGGGAGAGAGAGAAAGGGAGAAGGAACAGGACAGAGAGAGGGTAAGAGAGAGAGAGAGAAAAGAGATTATTGTTCAGCTCTGGCTTACAGTGGTTCTGGGGATTGAACCAGGGGCCTCAGATTCTAGGGAAGGAAAGTCCTTTTGTGTCACCTTTATGTTGTCTCCCCGGCCCCTTGCTATTTTATTATTATTATTCAATAAGACATCAGAGAGAAACTGCGAGAAGAGCTGAGCTAGAAGGAGAGAGTTAACCATTTCGTCTTACTTTATCTCGTGTCACCTTCCAGACACCAAGTTGCAGATGTTACCATGAGTCCATCCTGACTTCTTTGGACAGATGACCTCACCAATGTGCCCTGGAACCCACCTCCCCAGAGCCCTGCCCCACTAGGGAAAGAAACAGGCTGGGGGTGTGGATCCACCTGCCAGCACCCACATCTAGCAGAGAAACAATTACAGAAGCCAGAACTCCCATCTTCTGCACCCCAAAAAACAACCTTGATCCATACTCCCAGTGGGGGAAAAGTGATAGGAGCAAGAGGATAAGAGGGCTCTTGCCAGGCTAGCATGAGGGTGTTTCTTCCTGGGCACATGCTCTCTGGGTTGGAAAGAACTCAACCGGAGTCAGTCTGGGCTGCTGCTTCCTCGGCGATGTGGGAGAGAGACCAGGAACTCATGGCAGAGCGGAAACACAATGTGTCTTTATTGATCAGAGACAACGCTTTTATATATTTAGAACCAGAAGTGGCAAGTCGGAAAAGGAAATGGCTAGGAAAGGGGATGGAGAAAAGGAAAGAGGGGGAAGGTAGAACGCTTCCCTAGCAACAGCTGCTAGGGTTTAACCGGTGGGATTAATTAATACCCTGCAGGCAGGTCGGGTCTTGAGGTAGAAAGAAGATAGATCAAAGGTGGGGATCTTTCAGGCAAAACAATGATTATGCAAATAGGCCATAGTATCAGCAATGCTGCAGGGGGAGTTGGCTTAATGCCCGACAGGCTCTGATCTCCAGTTCTAACAGCACTTAGAGAGAGAGGAAGTCAAGGAGAGGGACATATGGAGGTAGTAATGGTAGTCATGAGTGGCTTGGAGGGGAAGAAAAGGTCGGATCTGAAAGAATAAAGGACAATGATGTATAAATGTAGAGAGATAGTGGTAGAGATGATGGTTGGCCCCTGTCTACAGCCTTAGGGGAACTGTGGTGGCTTGTAGTAGGGAGACTGAAGATTCAGAACTCTGTAGGTAGGAATGGAGTGGATTTATACTCTTGTTGACTTGTAGTTTTGTAAATCAATATTAAGTCACTAATAATTTTTTTTAAAAAAGTTCTAAGCTGAGTGAGGAGAGAGAGAGAAGAGAGAGAGAGAGAGAGAGAGAGAGAGAGAGAGATGTTGGGAACATGTGTGAGCCTGATAGAGCTTAGGGAGAACCACCCCCATCTTTGGATGGAGGTCTGAGAAGATAACGTCTTAGTGAGTCTCTCTCAACCAAGGTGAGCATAAGGGGGGAAACTCAGACTTGGTTCTTTCCTTCTTGACTCTCAGGCCCACAGATACCCCAGTACTTCCCTCCATTAACTGCAGGCCACATGGCCGCAGATTCACTCATTCAAAGTCACCTTCTGATCACAGAAGAACACACCTTATCACACACTTCATCACACACCTCAGACCCCAGACAAGAGAAATGCCAAACTATATGGCCTTTTGATATTCATCTTCTCTCTGTCTCACCCTACGGGTTTAACCCCTATGCTTCTCTCAAATACCTTTGGATAATTAAGTTGCTTGTGTCATGGAGAATAACTGTCTTGTATCTCATCAATTCCTGTCATACCAACCCCCTACCTTAGGGGCATGCTGACTGGTAAGAAACCTGTAATTTCTGTCATATTGCAACAATAATTACCTCCATTGCTTTCCTATTTAACTCATGTCCACTTTGCTAATAAACGGACTCTAGGATTCTGGGACTCTAAGGACTCAGATTCTAGATTCACGCTAAGAGTCCCCTGGTGTCTTTTACTTCGTGTCACCCCTGTCGTGAGCGAGAAAGAACCAGCCCGTTACCTTTCCCCTGGAGGATACCCTGACGGAGAAGGAGGGAGACACCCCGAAAGAGAGAGAGAGAGACTTATAACCCTGCTTCACCACTTATGAAATGTCCTCAGTGGAGATGGAGAACAAGGACTCGAACCTGGGTCCTTGCACAGGTCATTACTCATAGCACTATGTGCACTGAATCCAGTGCACCAACACCTAGCCCCCGCTGCCTTTGTGCTTTATTTATTGTCGGCCATGGTTCTGCTTCTACTCTGGGAATTCACAGAACAGCTTCCAGTCAGACATCTGGAAACCCAAGTCCCAAGGAAAACAATGTAGGCGCTCCTTTAAACATCTGCTAAGGAGGGTGTCCACGTACCTCCTCCTGAATAGCCGGCTGATGGAGAGGAGGACTTTCATCACTGATGAGGATTCCAGGAGCCATACGTCAAAGTCACACAGCCATGAGAATACATCACCCATCGCTCGTTCTCCCAGCAGGTTTACCCAGCTTAGCTGTCCCACCATTCCCAGGGCTGCCTCAAGGACTGTTTGTTCTCACACGATCACATTGGAGGCCCTGATGGACAGAATTCTTCCATCAGATCAGTGTATAGAATCAATTTCACGGATTCTGAGACCTGAGCCACTGGCATTTCTTCTCATGGCTTCTGTTGGTTCTTCAGGGTAGTGTTGAGGTCACACAGACTGGTGTCTCAGGAGTTGGTTTTCTGCTTGATGATATTCGAGGCTCTAATAATATTCATCACTGTGGGCCCTTTTCTCTGCTTGTTGTGTATTTGGAACACTTTTTAGTGGAAGTAACCTCAGTTATCACAGTTTCAAGTATTTAAGTAGATTTAAGGTGTGCATCACTAACATTCTAGATATGTGTTACTACAGAAAATCTAGTTTCCACACACCATCACAGAGTTCACTCCCTTCATTTGTCTCTCCTCTCCTCCTCCCCCTCCCCTTCTCTCCTCCTCCTCTTCCTGTACCTCCTTCTCCATCCCTCCTCTTCCTCCTTCTTCTTCTATCCCTCTCCCTCTCCCTTTCTTCTTCTCTCCTCTCCCTCTCTCCCTCTCCCTCTCCCTCTCCCTCTCCCTCTCCCTCCCCCTTTCCCTCTCTCCCTCTCTCCCTCTCCCTCTCTCCCTCTCTCCCTCTCCCTCTCCCTCTCCCCTCTCCCTCTCTCCCTCTCCCTCTCTCCCTCTCCCTCTCCCTCTCTCCCTCTCT
>NW_026648213.1:0-70046 GCF_950295315.1 Erinaceus europaeus | reverse complement strand
AGGCCACTCACTCAGAGTCCACCTTTGAAATCTAGGAAATACTCAGTTCTTATAACAGTAGTCCTTGATGAAAAACCTTCAAGTCATTTGCAACTTCTCTTTGCTTCCCTCTAAGTGTATTTGGCACTACCTGTTCTTCCCTCTCTATGATGTAGAAGTGGCCAATGCTAACACGAGACCCAACAGTCACTTTCCACCCACACACTGGAGCGCACACACTCTCCTTACCGTATGTTCTGAATCTCGGCTGTGGTGGCAGCCAACAAAATGGCATTCACTTCCTGAGGCACACTTTTTGGTGATGGATGTACTTCTTCCGAGGCTAGTAAAGTGATGAACTGTTAGACAGTACTGTGTATCTAGACAAGAAGAAGAAAAAAGGGGGGGGAGGGGAGAGAATTTACTTCAACACTGTGAAAGAGACCTTTGCACCGTAACTTCAGAACTACCATTCAGGATGACCTTTGGGTAAGAAATTGAAGGACATTGGACTCTAACATTTCTAGAGCCCTACCTGACTAGGGAAGGACAGAAACAGGTTGGGGGTATGGTTCAACCTGCCAATGCCTATGTCCAGCAGAGAAGCAATTACAGAAGCCAGAATTCCCACCTTCTGTACCCCTATAATGAATTTTGGTCCATACTTCCAGTGGGGAAGAAATGCTAGGGGAAGATGACTAGAGGGCTCTGAACTCCAATTTCATCAGGACCCAGAGAGAGAAGAGGAAAAAAGGAAGGACATTCAGAAATAGTAATAGGTGTAGGTGTGACATAGAAAGAAAGAGAAGGCAGGACTATAGCAAATAAATGGGCAAAAAATATAGAGAGATAGACAGTTATAGAAATAGTAGCTAACCCATATCCGTGACCTCAGGAGAACTTCTTTAGCTTCCAATGGAGGGAATGGGGTGGAATACAACCCTTTTATCTAGTAATTTGTAAATCAACATTAAATCACTAATGTATATATATACATATATATTTTTTTTGAAAAAAAAAAAGGAAAACAATGTTTGAAAAGGCAACTACTGAAGTGCGTATTTTTTTTAATGAATCTCTTTTCTTTTTTTTATATTTATTTTATTTATTTATTCCCTTTTGTTGCCCTTGTTGTTTTATTGTTGTAGTCGTTGTTGGATAGGACAGAGAGAAATGGAGAGAGGAGGGGGAGACACAGAGGGGGAGAGAAAGATAGACACCTGCAGACCTGCTTCACTGCCTGTGAAGCGACTCCCCTGCAGGTGGGGAGCCGGGGTTCGAACCGGGATCCTTATGCCGGTCCTTGTGCTTTGCGCCACCTGCGCTTAGCCCGCTGCACTACAGCCCGACTCCCCTAAAGTGCGTATTTTTAAAACTAACATAAATGATCATCCATCCTTTGGTGCCAGCTGGGGCTGAGGAGGAAACTGGTTAAGTTTCTGTCAGAAGCACAGCCCTACACATTTTACATGAAGGATCAGTGTGCCTGTTTGTCTCTCCCGCAGAAGCATGTGTCCTGAAGTGAAAATAAAACTAGAATTGTAAATGTAAAAGGCAGTGGGTCAGAACACCTCTTGTTGCATTAGTCAACATTTGCTCCTTACGTGCAAATAGGCCATGTGTGGTACACGGGGATGAATAATGAATAGCAGGTGCTTCAAATTGCACATCAAGAAAAACTTCCTTACTCATCTAATTCTTATTCATGCTCTAATCCCTATTCATGTGCTAATCCTCCCAAAGGATTTGACTTTTCCTCATCAAAGCGCTTCCATTTTTTTTTTTTTTTTGCCTCCTCCTCTTTAATTAACTCTTAGTATCTATTTACCTCCCTTCCTGGTAGCTCATTTCTTTATGGAAATATCCTTGGAGTTCTAAGCACTCATATTTCATTAGGATTCTTTTGTTTGTCTCCAGGGTTTTTTGCTGGGGCTTTATGCCTGCAAATTCCACCACTGCTGATGGACTCTCCTTTTGGTCAGATGAGGGGGGAGAGACGGGCAGAGACGCTATAGCAAATTCCACCACTGCTGGTGGACTCTCCTTTTTGTCAGATGAAGGGGGAAGAGATGGGCAGAGACGTTATAGCACGGCTCTACTGCTCATAAGCCTCCATTGGCAAGGTGCTCCTCTATGGTGTCCAGGGGTTCAAACTCAGGCCCTCACACATGCTAACATGTGCACTCTACCAAGTGAACTATATTTCCCAGCCCTCCCCCCAGCCCTTATGTGAGGATTTTTCTAGAAAGCACGTTCCCTCAGTATTCCAGGACAGTCTACTTTATTTCTGTATCTTTTGCAGTCATCTTGGTTTATTGATAAGGGGCTACGGCATGGGGAAAAGTTTCTAGTGAAGTTGACAATGATGCACTTAAACAGCCGGTGGTGCCACAAGTGGGCAAAAGGCCCACAGGCACCACTAGTAAGATTAATAACCGCCTTGGCCCTTTGGCGGGCTGTTTTAAATCATGAATGGCTACAGTAACAAACACACGCTAGGTGTGTTCTGACATATGCACCTTCAGCCCTTACAATAAGCCTCCAGACGGGTCATTTTGGAGATACGGTAGATAGTCCGTGAAGCAGAGAGCACAGTGAGTCGGGCTGGAACCCCCAGCCATCACGTCAGAGCACCATTGTGGTATCTCTCCTTCTCAACCTATCTTAAAACCGGAGTCCACTGGCAGCGGTGGGTGGAGTCCCGTATGAGCTTCATTGCAAAGCAACAACAGAAAGGCAAGTTGCATTAATATCGACACTTCAGAGATGATAGAAATTGAGGAACAGCATCTTGCCTTTTATCACACAGATAAAAAGGAGTGGGAAGAATTCTAACCTCGACAGCTCTCTGAGGTCTGTGCTCTTAGAACATTGTGCTGACTATTAAGCTAGAAGGTGTCACAGTGTACTCCACAAGACAGCAAAGCTCTGGGTTCCGCTGGAAATGTTTTAGAAAGGCATTTCAATTTATATCACAAGCAGAAAAGTGAAAGCGGTCACTGTGTATGTTTGTAGAGCTCAGGTTCATATCTTCAAGCAGCTCAACCGAAAGCCAGGATAAATAAGAAATGTGCTTCTTCATGTGTCATGTCCTGTTACATGGAGAACCCCCTTCTTTCCACCAGCAGATGTGTTTGCAAGGTGAAAAGGACAAATCATAAAGATCAATAGCTGTAGGCCTGTTTACCCCAAGAAGTGGTTGAGTATCATACACTTTATAATAAGGACACCTTCGGGAGTTGGGTGGTAGCGCAGTAAGTTAAGCACAGGTGGTGCAAGGCTTAAGGATCCCAGTTGGAGCCCCCGGCTCCCCACTTGCAGGGGAGTCGCTTCACAGGCGGTGAAGCAGGTCTGCAGGTGTCTAGCTTTCTCTTCCCCTCTGACTTCCCCTCCCCTCTCCATTGCTCTCTATCCTATCCAACAACGATGACATCAGTAACAACAACAATAAAAAAGGGCAACAAAAGGGAAAGTAAATAAATATTTTAAAAATATATTTAAAAATAAAGACACCTTCAGGTAGACTTCCACATGATTAGTTTGCATCTGGAGGGCTTGCCTGGCCTGGTCCATCGAGAATGTGCTGGAATGAAGAGCCATCTCTCCCACCCACCCCTTCTCTGCCATTTTCTCAGTACGGGATAGTTGCAGCCTCAGTATTTAGCATGTAGAGTGCCACAAAAAAGCTGGCATTCTAGCATCCAGAAATGCTCAGGCATGCTCCATTACAGAAGGCTGATGAACGAAGGACAGATTGGAGGACTGATGGGCCAACCTCACAGGAACACTGTTTGCTACAATGCAAAGGACAGAAGACAAGGCACCAGAGATTGGACACCAATGTCCCAATGTGCAACTGTCCTAACCCACATAACTCAGTGGCCATGTGGGGGGTGGGGGGTAGAGCAAAGAACTGAAGAATGATAGTTTCTAGAAATTATTAAGGAGACAGGGGGCTGGTGGTTGTGCACAGGGTTAAGCGCACATAGTATGAAGCACAAGGACCCCCCCCTCCCGGGCTCACCACCACCACCTGCGGGGGTGGGGGGTAGCTTCACAAGCAGTGAAGCAGATTTGCAAGTGGCTATCTTTCTCAATTTCCCTCTGTCCTATTCAATAAAATAGGAAAAATGGCCTCCAGGAGCAGTGGATTCACAGTGCCGGCACTGAGCCCCAGTGAGAACCCTGGAGACAAAAGGAAAACAAAATGACTAAGGATAGAAAGCAACCAACCTCAAAAAAAAAAAAAAATAATAAAAGTGACAATGAATTTATGTGAAAAACCTAGAAACAAACTCCCAAATACATATGGGCACACACTGACGTGCACTCACATGCATGCAGTTTGAAGTCGAGCACACTTATGGAAGTGGTAAACAGTGTCTGTGTGGGTATCATAAGCACTGGTGCTAATCTACAGCGGGAAAGTCAGTACATAGCAGTAGAGGTCTGCAGTGAGAGCCGTTATTCTAACCTAAGTAAGACTGGCAGGCAGCATTATTGTCATTTCAGATGTATAGTATAATGGCTCAACATTCTGAGTGCATTGCACCATGATCACAGCAGTGAGTCTACTCACCATCCTTTCTTATAAAGGTCCTAGTTTGCAAGATCTTATTACTGTACTCCCATGTGTTATACATTACATCTCCTAGGCTTGATTCATTTTGTAACTGCAAGTCTGTATATTTCTTGATCCCTTTTGTTCACTCAATGCTCCCCTCTGGTAACCACAGAACTTTTTTTTTTTCTGCTACTATTCTCCCTGTTCAACCATATTGTCACAGTGGCAAGGCTGTATTCTCTCCTGTGACTGAACAGCAGTGTGTAGCACTGTACCGTAACAAGGCTGTGGCGCTAAGTCTTCCACCTTTACTCGTTCATCCCGGGGTGATATTTAAGTTGTTCCCACATCATGGTTAGTGCAAACAAGTGTAAATACAAATAGTGCAATGGGGGGAGGGGCTGAGCAGTGGCGCACCTGGTTGAGCACACATGTGCAAAAGGACCAGGGTTCGAGCTCGCAGTCCCCACGGGCAGGGGGAAAACTTTGCTAGTGGTGAAGTGGTGTCGCAGGTGTCTGTCTCCCTCTCACCCTCTCAATTTCTGGCTGTCTCTATCCAGTAAATAATTATAAAAAATAGTGCAATGGTGTCAAAAGTCGAATGCTATATCACATGGTAGGTTTATTTAAAAAAATTTTTGAGGATCTAAATCTTCAACAATTGTTCTTGTATATTCTTGTTTGCTTTTATTAAGATATTATTCATACATTTGATAAAAATAACACTATTTTTTAATATTTATTAGATTGCTTGAGGTCTTTAATGTTTCTTAAAGCATATCTATACAGCTATAAATTTCTTTTTTTTTAAAATTGTTATCGATGTCATCATTGTTAGATAGGACAGAGAGAAATGGAAAGACAGACACCTGCACCTTCTTCACCGCCTGGCCTGTGAAGCGACTCTATGTGGGTGAGGAGCCAGGGCTCAAACCTGGATCCTTACTCTAGTCCTTGCGCTTCGCACCACATGCACTCAGCTTGCTGCGCTACTGCCCGACTCCCAGCTATGAATTTCTTTCCTAAAACTACATTTGCTGCATCCAGTTTTCAGTACACTGTATTTTCATGTATCGTTTGTTATACGTTTGGTACTTTCAGATGTCTTCATTCAACCAGTTATTGCTATCCTCATACTTGTGATTTTTCTAGTTTTTGTCTTGGAATTGATTTCTGGTTTCACATCATAGTCATCAGAAAGTCTTTTTTTTTTTTTTTCTTTACAGACAGAAAGGGAGAGTGAGCAGTGCACCCTAGAGCTTTCTCCAATGTGGTGGTGCTGGGGTTTGAGACCAGGACCTTGTCCATGATAAAGCCTACACTAAGCCAAAACGAGGTCCCACCTAGCCCCAGAAAACATTCTTGTTATTTCATTCTTCTTAAATTTATTGAAGCTGATTTGGTGGCTTAACATATTTTGAAGACAGTCCTATGCCTGTTTGAGAAGAATATATCATGGACAGGTGCTTCCATGTTACTTTGCTATTTAAATAATCTGTTCATAGATATAAGGGGGGATTAAAACCCCCCGGCTGTAATTGTGAATTTCTTACTGCTAGGAATACATTCTGAGAAGCGTGTCATTAGGTGAATTCCTTGTCATACAAATGTCAGAGTGTAATTATACAAAACTAGGTAGTCTTTTGGAACTACTATTATATGCCGCTTTTTGTTGACTGAAATGTCACTTGGTGGCATACGACTATATTACTGCATTGCTGTCAATTTCTCTTCTTTGTTCTGTTAATATTTGTTTTAGATATCTAGGTTCCGTTATGTACACATGTATTTACAATTACTATCTCCTTATGATTGGTCTAGTTATCAAATGTAAGACCTCTTATCTTTTAACTACATACTTTAGTATGGCTACACCAACTGTATTTTCATGCAGTCTCTTTTTTCATACCTTCACTTTCAGTCTCCCTGTCCCTGAGGGCCTTAACTTATAAAGTAATTCCTCTGTAGGTAGCATAGAAAATGAATCTTTTTTTTTTTTCTTTCTTTTTAAATTCACCTAGCCACTCTTATCTTTTACTTGGAGAATTTAGTCCATTTATATTTAAACTGATTATCAACAGATATTTTATTGTTCACTGTTTTCTACCTGTTTTTGTAGCTCCTTCCCTTGTGGTATGATAACTTTATTTAGATTTAGGCCTTTAGATTCTTTTTTCTTTTGTGTTGCTGCTATGGGTTTTCTTTTTAAGCTGTTGCCATCATAAATTCATGTTGAACATCCTGTGTATTAACTATTGGTATTTTAAAGTTTATAGCAACCTGCTCTGGAACTCATTCTAAAACCCTACATTTTTACTCCCCTATTATTTTTTATGATTTCATTAATTTTTTATTGGGATTAGTGGTTTATAATAAATACAATTGTTGGTGCGTGTGTGCAATACACCAAACCCAGACCAAGTTCTGCTCTGTGTTTCTCCTTTCTGGCTTATTTCACTTAACATTAAGCTTCAAGCTCCATCCAAGATGAAGTGAATTCATTATTCTTAATAGCCAAGTAGTAAACTCAATACTTTACATTCTTTTTGTGTATTCCTTACCTATTTATTGTACTTCTAGTTAATATTATTACTTTAAACCATTTTTATTAGTGATTTAATAATCATTGACATGACTGGGATAAGAGGGGTACAATTCCCACCACCAGAGTTCTGTATGCCATCCACTCCACTGAAAGCTTCCCTTTTCTCTGTCCCTCTGGGACTATGGACTAAAGATCTTTATGGGGTGCAGAAGGTGGGAGGTCTGGCTTCTGTAATTGCTTCTCTGCTGGACATGGGTATTGACTGGTCAATCCATACTCCTAGCCTGTCTCTATCTTTCCCTAGGGTGGTAGAGCTCTGGGGAGGTGGGGTTCCAGGACACATTGGTGAGGTCATCTGCTCAGCGAAGTCAGGTTGGCCTCATGATAGAATCTGCAACTTGGTGGCTGAAAAGCATTAAGATATAAAGAAGAACAAATTTTTTAATAATCAGGAACCTAAAGGTAAGAATATAGCAGATGAGATTTGGGGTCTTCCTGGGAAGAAAACAGGAAGTATATTCCAAAGGGCCCATGACTTTACTAATTTTTTAAAAACTTTCTATTTATAAAATGGAAACACTGATAAGACCATAGGGTAAGAGGGGTACAATTCCCTCCATAACTCGGACTTTACTAACTTTTCCTGAGCCCACTATCTTTACATTTATCAGTGAGATGTATTCCTTCAAATGATCTTATTACTAATTAGTGCTCAGACATTTTCAGCTTAAAGAACGTTTAGTCTTTCTTGCATAGCTAGCTTAGTAGTTGGTGAAATTCTTCAGTTTTAAGCAGTCTAAAAAACATTTTATCTCTCCTTTAATTCTAAATAATAACCTTGCCAGATAGAATAATTTTAGTAAGAGGTTTTTCTCTTTTAGAATCTTGACTATGTCATGTCACTCCCTGCAAAGGTTCTGCTGATGGCCTTCTGTTGGGGGTGGAGGGTGAGGACACATTTAATTTTTCACTTGTGACTTTTAAGATTCTTCTTTCTTTTGATATCTGATTTGTACATTTTCCATAGATCTCTTTGGGTGCAGACTATTTAGAGTTCCTTGTGTTGCCTCAAACTTGGGGCATTTTCTAATATTTTTCTTAAATTGTATTTATTTAATAAGATAGACACCTATAGACATGCTTCACTGCTCGCGAAGCTTTCCCTGCTCATGGTAATGTGGTTGCTCAACCACCCCTGACACTTCTTCAATCAGTTGTCCACCTTGTTTTTTTCCCTCTCTTCACCTTCTGGGACTCCTATTATGCAAGGATTGTGCTATCCTGTTGTCTTAAGTGGCCTCCTTTAAAAAAAAAAAAAAGGTCAGGGAGCTAGCACCCACACAGGTCAGTTGAGTAGTGTTTGAGCCTTTCTCATAAATATTTTTTTCTTGCTAGCTTAGGTGAGTTCCACTGTTTTATTTTCAAGCTCATTTATTATTTTTTTTTCCTGCTTCATCAGTTCTATTGCTAACCCCTCTGTCGTATTTTCTTTTCTCAAGTTTCTCACTTTGGTCACTAGGCTTCTTCCAAATTCAGTGAGCACATTTATCTGAGACGTTGTCTATTTATTTGGAACATAATCCTCTGCTTCATTTCTCACATATCATCGTCTATATTGTGTATAAGGTGAAACAGTTAACCCCCTAGTCTTGAAAGTCCTCTTGCACAGATGTCGAGCCTTACTATTTAACTCTGATTTTTTGCTTATTTTAAAAACCTTATATTCAATAGCTCCGTATCATTGTGAATGTTCCCCAAATCATCACTATTACAAAAAAAAAAAAAAGATAATCTTTCATATCAAAATTCAGACTGACTAGAGGTCAGATGCTCAATAATTACCCTTCAAGAAATGTTCTTGAACATTTGAACATAACAGGGCTATGGTCAACCTGTTTCATTCTTCATATTTCAATGAATTTTTTAATACTTTATTTTTAATATGTATTTCCTTTTGTTGCCCTTGTTGTTTTGTTGTTGTTGTTCTCGATGACATCGTTGGATAGGGGAGAGAAAGACAGACAGCTGCAGACCTGCTTCACCACTTGTGAAGTGACTCCCCTACAGATGGGGAGGTGGGGGCTCGAACCGGGATTCTTTATGCCGGTCCTTGGGCTTTGCGCCACATAACGCTGAGCTACCTACCGCCTGACTCCCATTTCAACAAGTTTTATTGTTTTCAGGTTCTGTGCCATAGGTGTGGGGGGCTTATTTCTGGGTTTTCAATTCCGTTCTATCCCCTGCAACTGCTAGTTCCTCCTTTGCCTCCCTGGAAAATACTTTAAGATCTGCTAAGAAAACTGGTCGCTACAAGTTTGTTTTTAAAGGGGAAACCCTGTTCTCTGTTGCCTTTTTGTTCTCTTGGTCATATGTACCATTAATTTTCAAAGCTGGAAGTGTTGCTTGGGAAGAAACAGCATATTTGGGTTACTTCTCTCCTAGGTGTGGCTCTCTGTGTCAGGCATTTCCTCTTGAGACCTGGTCTCCATATTGACTTTCTTTGAAAGCGTCTGAGCTAAAATTCTACAAGGTCCAAGTTAGGGACAGAGCAAAACGGGTCATCTCTTAACTCTGGAAGAGTTTCTTTTTCCTTGCCAGGTGCATCTGAAAAAAGAAACTAGTTAAAAATTTCAATTCCAAATCACCCACGGACATACTCTCCCTCATTTACCTCTAAAGTAACAGGTGTCAAATCAGTTCTTTCACAAAAAAACAAAACTTTGATTATCTTTATTTACTTATAGAGAGACACCTGCAACAGTGCTTCATGTATGCAGGTGTGCCATCAGGCCCCTGGTTCATTTCTTAACCCCCCACCCCAGAGTCTTTTACTTTGGTGCAATAAACCAAAAAGAGATTTTCTTTTCTTTTTCTTTTTTAATATTTATTCCCTTTTGCCGCCCTTGTTGTTACTGATGTCGTCATTGTTGGATAAGACAGAGAGGGGGAGACAAAGATAGACACCTGCACACCTGCTTCCCTGCCTGTGAAGCGACTCCCCTGCAGGTGGGGAGCCGGGGGCTCAAGCCGGAATCCTTACACCTTGCATCACGTTGTGCGTTTAACCCACCCGACTCAAAAAGGTACTTTCTTCGGGTTAAGCGCACGGACCGGCCTAAGGATGCCGGTTCGAGCCCCCAGCTTCCCACCTGCAGGGAGTCACTTCACAGGTGGTGAAGCAGGTCTGCAGGTGTCTGTCTCTCCCCCTCTCTATTTCTCTCTGTCCTATCAAACAATGACGACATCAATAATAATAACTACAACAATAAAAAACAAGGGCAACAAAAGGGAATAAATAAATATTCTTTAAAAGGTATTTTCTTAACTGCAGTCTTTCATTCTGTTGGAAAATATTTCCTAAGTACCTGATACAAACCAAGCACTGGGAATATAGCATTGAACTAAACCGATACCCAAATGCTTGTCCATGAAATGCAGTTCTCTAATACCAGAGCATGAAAACCATCCTTTGCCCAAGTCAGCATTGTGCTCTGGTAATTCTGGTAATGCTGCTAAATACTATTTAAAAAACTCGTCCTCCATTTAAGCAACAAAGCAGAGTGAGGTCAACTCGATTAATATCATGTTCTTCATTGACAGATCAGAGGATACCAATGGAAAAGGGGGTAAGGTAGACAGAAAGCCCTGTGCTCCACAGATATGGCACTTGGGTTCAAACGCCTGGTCCTCACCAGCAGGAGGGAAGCCCAGCACTATGAATCCACTGCTCCTCACAGCCATTTCTATTTTATCTGGAGTAGAGGGCGACACCTGCTTCATCGCTGATGAAACATTCCCCCCTGCAGGTAACTCTAATAAATAACATATTTTTTTAAAAGCCTACAGATAGAGATCATCATCAGCCTGCTGCTAAGCAAATCCATTGCATAAGAGATCTCTGCTCAGGGTAGACCCAGAGAGACACAAGTGAGACCACAAAAGACTTTCAGTCAGCACACTTACTCTGTGGGCACCACTTGTCTTCTGCCCAGCGATTGCAGTCATAATTATCCCCTGCATTTTCACAGGTGAAACACTTGAAGCTGTTTGGAAATGGTGTAGCTATAAGGGAAAATGCAAAAGCAGCCAGTTAAGGTTAAAAAGACAAGGATTTTAAACAGCACAGAGAGTCCAAAATGAGCCACTTTTACTAGAGGAAATAAAAGTTATAAGCCATCAGCCTTTGAATGTCTGTTTTTAGGAAGCTGGAACCAACATGTTGATAAACTATTGTCCCAGAAAAGGACTGAAGTCAAGTTAACTTGAATTTCTGGTCTTCTCACTAGTTACATGATTTTTTTCCCAATGAGTAGTGACACTTACAGCAATGATGAGAATCCTTACCCTTGCACAGGAAATAGTAAAGATTAAAAAATCATTTGCAAAAAAAAAAAACAAAAAAAAAAAAACTATTACAGGCTCCGGCATATCAAACCATACTGGTTTCCACCCATCTGTATTTCTATTATAGCTAGGGTGAGTGTTAAGTCCTTTCTTACTTGCAGGTTTACTTTTACAGACAGAGAAACCAAAGCTTCCTGAAATGCAGATGGTGCAGGGCTTAAACATGGGCCTCACAAAGCAGGCTTGCTATCTTGACAGCCTGCATTGTAATTATTTTAATGGAAAAAAAAAGAATACTAAATATGATGCTATTTTGACCAGCCAAGGTGTAAAGCTAGCACAAAAAGGGAAGCCCCAAACAACCCTACAGTTAGCATAATAGCTACAAAGCTGTGAATACTTGTTGTGGAGAGGGAGCTCACCCTGCATGAGGTCCAGGTCCAAGTCCTGGAAATAGCATGGTGATGTCTCTCCTCTCTCTCTGAAAACCTCAGCCCAGAGAGGTAAACTAACATAGGCAATGTAAAGAAAAAAAAAAACCTCAGTTCAGAAGAAATTAATGTTGCAAATATAAAATTCATTTTCAACTACTGAACAAGTATTTTTTTTAAGTGCAATACTCATCAGTGATGGTGAGTAAATAGTTAAACTATAAAATGCCACAGCCTTTTGGAATTAGAACTACTACGGTCATTAGCCAATTGAAGAGTAAAATTCACTTAAGAAGATTTGCAGTGAAACATTAACATAAAGTGTAGTAAATTGGCTGAAAAAGTGACAGAACAGGATGTTAAAGGTATTAAGACATGAAAAGGAGAAAAACTGTTGCAAAATTACATTTGTTTAAAAATAAAACTCAAAGTCCAAAAGATAAGCCTTTGGACTGCAGAAGTGAAGTTAGCAATGGGGGTCCACAGGACTTTGGTGTGGTCTAGTAACATATTTCAATGTATGAAATGATACTTTTAAAACAGAATAGTGGCCAGGCAAAGCACCTGGTTAAGAGCACACACTACAGTGCTCAAGGACCAAGGTTCAAAACCCTAGTCCCCACCTGCAGGGGGAAAGCTTTATGTATGAGTGGTGAAGCAGATATCTCTATCCAATAATAAAAATAGTTATCTTATAAATGAAGGTTACCTCAAGATTATTTTTTAAAAAGGGATGCCAGGAAAATTCTGTCTATGACATTAAGCAATCACTAGCAGTTTAGAAACGTGTGTACATGTACACTCTAATGTCCTCAAAGTCAACAGCAGTTAACGGTAGAGAACCTCAGTTAAGATTAGTATGAGGACAGTGAACCCCAAACCTGCTTGTCTGCAAAGAGCTCACCTGGATAGTGCACCTGCTTTGCTAGATCTAAGGTTTGGGGAAGAAGGGGGGGGTGTCTTATGTTCTGTCTGTTTCATCTATCTGAAACAGCTCCAAAAAAATATCAAAAAGATTTTCCTCCCTAAGGCTCAGATTTGATCCCCTGAACCATCATATGCCATAGTAACCTACCTGAGCAGTGCTCTGTTTAATAATATAAAATGTCAGAGCTTCATAAAAACTACGGTGGCTATGGGCACAGAAACTACATACCCATAAAATCTTATAATTCATAAACCAATGTGGAACCAATCACTTGCATGCAGAGAAAGAAGAGATGACACAGGCAAAACTATATTAGTATATATTACTCCTATACTTTTACCTATTAATGAAAATCTCTAAATTTTAGACTAATCCATTTCCAAAGTTTTTTCAAGCGACCATTAACAAACATTTCTACAATAAAAAAGCAGTAAAAGGGGAGTCGGGGGGTAGCACAGTGAGTCACAAGGACTGGTGGAAGGATCCCGGTTTAATCCCCTGGTTCCCCACCTGCAGGGGAGTCGCTTCACAGGCAGTGAAGCAGGTCTGCAGGTGTCTATCTTTCTCTCCCCCTCTCTGTCTTCCCCTCCTCTCTCCATTTCTCTCTGTCCTATCCAACAACAACAAAAGGAAATAAATATTAAAAAGTCAAAAAAACAAAGCAGGAAAGGACAATGAGCTTCCTCTGCTAACCCATTTATAGGGGTCAGTGCTCTAAATATTACAGCAGGAAGTTAAACCATTTGAAATGAAAGGAAAAAATATTTGTCACCATGAACAACCCTCACCCGCAGAAGTGAAGATGTTTCCACTAGCTGCAAAAGGCTTGGGAACAGTTACGCCATCCCTACTCATAGTCATAAACTGCAAATGCAGCTTCTACTTACGGTCAAGAGGAGGCCTCACATTGTAGAAGTTGATGTTCTTGGCAAACGCCCAGGTTTCCCAGAAGAGACAGATCTGGACAACAGTCACAGCTAAAGCATGACAGAGGAGCGGCATCCTGGCCTCAGGTCTGGAGAAGCTCAGGACTCATGTATCTGTAAGGGAGAGGCAGACTTAGCCTGTCTGCATTTTACACAGCAGTAGGAGGGTGCTTTGCTTCTTTGGGGACCCTGAATCATTCAAAGAGATCCACCCGCTTGTCCCGCACTGGGCGGCAGCATTTAGCAGGATGCTCAGTGGCCTGCTGTACCCCATGCCTTCACTGCCCGAGGCAAGCTGGTTTACTTCATGCTGAATCACCTGATCTCTTAACAACCCTGCTTTTGAGACACATTAAGCTGAGCTGAACCATTCCCTGAGTAAACACTTATTAAAAGGCCGTATGTTTTGCAACTCTTCCAATCCTGGAAGAAACTATAGAACACTGAGGAGGAAACCAGAGGATTTCTGGAACATCCTTTCCCTCTACCTTGACACACTGGCTGCCCGGAGGTCCTAGAGGGTATGGAGTATAAGTTGAAAACCAAACTATTAGTCGTGGCCCATAGATATGGGGGAAAGAAATAAAGAGACCACAGCATCAAAGCTTCACACAATGTAGTGGGGAGGTTGAGCTCAAGCCTGGTCACACACATGGCAAAGCAGGTACACTATCCACGTGAACAGCTAAGGCCAGAATAGGATGCCTTTTATATCCCATAGGCTTTATCTTCTAGAAGCAAGCCTGTAGGAAAAAAAATCTTCATGAAAGATGCTTGGAGCCTACAGCATCTGGCTGGGGAGACAGCATAATGGTTCTGTAAATGACTCTCATGTCTGAGGCTCTGATGTCCTAGGTTCAATCCTTAGTACTACCATAAGCCACAGCTCTGGTCTTTCTAACTTTTTAAAAATTAAGATTCATGCTCAACAAATTGTTTGGCTTTGTATGTTAACTCTCTTTTCAATCACCAGGTTCCAGATGCCACCAGGATGCTGGCTAGGCTTCCCTGGATTGAAGACCCCACCAATGTGTCCTGGAGCTCAGCTTCCCCAGAGACACACCTTACTAGGGAAAGAGAGAGGCAGACTGGGAGTATGGACCGACCAGTCAACGCCCATGTTCAGCGGGGAAGCAATTACAGAAGCCAGACCCTCTACCTTCTGCAACCCTCAACGACCCTGGGTCCATGCTCCCAGAGGGCTAGAGAATGGGAAGGCTATCATGGGAGGGGGTGGGTTATGGGGATTGGGTGGTGGGAATTGTGTGGAGTTGTACCCCTCCTACCTTATGCTTTTGTTCACTAATCCTTTCTTAAATAAAAAATTTAAAAAAAAAAATTAAGATTCAGAGCTACGGGGGGGGGGGGGGGGTGCCGGAAAATGGCAGACTGAGAAGCTGCTAGTGGCTTGAGCTCTGATCACATCTTCTGGAAACGGTTCCAGATGCCACCAGGATGCTGGCCAGGCTTCCCTGGATTGAAGACCCCACCAATGTGTCCTGGAGCTCAGCTTCCCCAGAGACACACCCTACTAGGGAAAGAGAGAGGCAGACTGGGAGTATGGACCAACCAGTCAACGCCCATGTTCAGTGGGGAAGCAATTACAGAAGCCAGACCTTCCACCTTCTGCATCCCTCAATGACCCTGGGTCCATGCTCCCAGAGGGCTAGAGAATGGGAAGGCTATCAGGGGAGGGGGTGGGTTATGGAGATTGGGTGGTGGGAATTGTGTGGAGTTGTACACCTCCTACCTTATGGTTTTGTTAATTAATCCTTTCTTAAATAAAAAAAAAAAAAAAACTGCTGAGCTACCACCCAACCAAAAAAAAAAATTAAGATTAATTTATAGAAGGAAGGAGAGGTTCTGTCTGAGAAGGGTGAGATGGAAGTCCAAAGGATTTTTAGAAATTGCTGGCTTTGTTCTTTAATAGCTGCCTGACAAGCTCTTTAAGCCCAATTAACCTCGATTTCCTCACCTATGACATGCCTTAATCACAGCCACCCTGCCCACATTCAGGTGACTGTGAACATCACACACAGCTGAGGCAGGAGCACATGGTGAGGGTGGTGGTGCACCTGGCTGAACGTACATGTTACAATGCTCAAGGACCCAGGTTTGAGCCCCCCGGCCCCATCTGCAGGGGGAAAGCTTTGCAAGTGGTGAAGCAGTGCTACAGGTGTCTCTCTCCAATAAAGATAATAAAAAGTTTTATAACACTGTTGCAATCCTAGAGTCCAGTAGGTCAGTGGCTTGGGATATTTTTCAAAGAAAAATTTGGTTTCTGCATATATAAGCATAAGCCTTCATGCGGACAGTTTGAGGCCAGAATAGTAGTAACGTGTGGGTTCCAGGAAGTTTTACTGGCCCATCTTTTGCTACAGGTGTATTGGCTCCTAAGTGTGGCCAGCAGTGCTTACCTGTGTGGATGGGAATGAGCATTTGACAGAATGTAGCTACAGCTTCGTTGACATCCCTCAGGGTGGCTATTGCCATTGATAGAACTAAATGCCCAAGAAAGTGCTCAGTGTAAAAATAAAAAGCCCAATAGTTTCGCCAAAATGTGCTCAGCTTTATGCACTAAACTGAAGCACAGTCAGCCTGGTTCTGTGCTGAGTTGTGATACATCGAAAATGCATTACAGACCTCATATAGAACACACACACATATTCCTGTCTTGGTTAGTTTTCGTTACCAAAACCTACCTTTCACAGTTGTCACATTTCTAAATCCTACTTTTCAAAGATTTTTTTCCCCTTTGTAACGTTTATTTATTATTGGGGAGAGAGACACCTGCAAATCTGTTTCACCACTCGTGAAGCTTGCCCCCTAAGCCCTATTCTTAAACTCATTCTTTTTACTTATTTTATTTTAATGAGACAAATACAAAGAGATCAGAGTGCTGCTCTGCCTTTTGGAGGTGCAGGGCATTAAAGTCTTTTGCATAACCATTATGCTACCTCCCCACCCTCTTAAACTTATTCTGAAGAAATATACATTTAGTCAACTAGTGGTTTGTTGGAAAGGTCATGACATATTTGTCTATGAAAAAATGTCTCGTGACTTTCCCAACAACCCAGTATATCACTCCTTACTGCTATTTGTTGCTTCTCTGAGTTGGATGGACTATTCTGTTTTCAGTGTGCTTCAGCCATACTCCATAAGCATTACTGGCACATGGATATAACGTCTAAGAACAGGTGTGAGACTATGCCCATCATGAAGCATCAGTGGGACCTTAGACAAGCTGCTTCAGCTTTCTAAGCCTCATCATGTGGAGTGAGGATGGACTCACCAGGGTTCTGAGCATGAGGCTGTAAAAAAAAAGCAATGGCTCAATTACCTATTTTCGTAGCCATATGCAACTTCTTTAACCTCCCTGTACCATAATTATTACATCTATAAAACAGGAGTTAGTAATAATTTTACAACACAGGCAAATACCCTGTCATGACGGTGTACATCTGAAACCGGCTCTGAGTTATATACAGTTACTCCATGAAAAAGTGAAATGGGAGTAATGAGAATATAGGTGAAGCACTTGTACTAGCTAATTACCTATATGCCCAGGATTTCACTGGTTCTTACTAAAATAGGCATCTAGGATTATAGGTAAACTCCCTGATTTTTCTCATTCTTTTTTTTTTTTTTTTTTTTTTTTTTTTGGTCATTAACAGGGTCTCACTGCTCTGGGTTGACTTTTTTCTCATACAATACCTAAGCAAGACCTTTGTTCTTAAAGAAGATGGAGATATAGTTTCAGAGAGTCATGGGTTCTATGCAGGAAACACTATGTTGGTGACTAGAGTCCAGTACGTCTAAGCAGGTGACATCAATGATGCAAAGAATCCAGGCCCCATGGTGGGAGGAGGTATGCCTGCAGCTTGTGGAGAACAGATAGAATCAGTGGGACCTGGTCACAGAAAGCATCTGCATCTACAAACGTCAAGAGAACGTTTCACTGCAGAGAATTCAACTCTCTCATCAATGCTTTATCTCAGTAGGGCAACTGATTCCAATTTCCTAGCGCTGGGAATAAGTAGTAAATTATATTTATATACTTTCTTTACGTTTGGGAGCTGCTTTCTAGTCCTATTCTCAACTCTGACACCATCTTCCCAGACACAATTTACAATCCATCTGCAGGTGAGCTATCAAGTTGACATAAAAATTCAAGTCATGGGTCCCCTTAGAACATACCTAAAATAAACTTCCTAGCTTCTTTCCACCCTAATCACAACTGCTCTATTCCTGATCCTTACAAACTTTGTCCTGCTTTATATCTCACCACTCCAAAGGCCTACCCCACTAGGGAAAGATAGAAACTGGCTATGGGATATGGATCAACATGCCCATGTCCAGCAGAGAAACAATTACAGAAACCAGAATTCCCACTTTCTGAATCCCATAAAGAATTTTGGTCCATACTCCTAGAGAGAGAGAAATGTTAGAGGAAGATGAACAGAGGGCAAAACTCTAATTCTATCAGAACCCATAGAGAAAAGAGGGAAAAGGGACATTGGAAAGTAGTAATAGGTGTGATTTAGATAGGAAGAGAATACAGGATTATACAATTAATAGTCAACCCATATCTGTGGCCTTGGGAGAATTACTATAGTTTCCAATGGAGGAAATGGGGACACAGAACTCTCTCTGATGGTGAGAACGGTGTGGAATGATATCCTCCCCTTTACCCCGTAATTTTGTAAATCACTAATAAAATGTATTAGAGGGGTCACATGGTAGTAAATTTTGTAAATCACTAATAAAATGTATTAGAGGGGTCACATGGTAATAAAATGTATTAGAGGGGTCACATGGTCACATGGTAGTAAATGTATTAGAGGGGTCACATGGTACACTTTATTATTTTTTTTCTGTCTCCAGGGTTGTTGCTGGGGCTCGGTGCCTGCACTGAGAATCCACTGCTCCTGGAGACCATCTTTTCCCTTTTGCTGCTCATCGTTGTTACTGCTGTTCTCTGATAGAACAGAGAGAGGGACAGAAAGATAGACAGCTGCAGACCTGCTTCACTGCTTGTGAAGAGCCCCCCCCCCCCCACATACACAGGTGGGGAGCTGGGGGCTCGAACTGGTGTCCTTGTGCTTTGCGTTTAACCCACTGCACTACTACCTGGGCCCCGTGTGTACACTTTCAATGCACAAGGACCTGGGTTCGAGCCCCTCGCCTGAAGGAGGGCAGCTTTATAAACAGTGCTGCAGGTGTCCCTATCCAATCAGATAAAGGATGAAAAGAAAAAATGGAGACTGGAAATGGCGGCTATATTGTGCAGGCACTGAGTCTCGGCAGTAAGCCTGGTGGCAAAAACAAACAGCGCTGGAGAAGAGTGCCATTAACCATCCCACTCCTGAGGAAAGTAAGGCTCAGAGACACTCTCAAGCATGGGGTCCTGAGATCAATCCCTGGCAGCACATGTACCACAGTGATGTCTGATTCTTTCTAATTAATAAAAAAAATCTTTATATATGTATATACACACATATCTATGTGTATATAGATAGACTATGGCTTCAGTGCACTTTAATTTCCACTTTTCCACCTGCATCCTCAATAGGAGAGCCTCGTTCTAGCCAAATTCTCCAGAGCTGTGAAGGCTTTTGCCTGTCAGATGAGAAAAGGGTGAAATAAAGAGGTCTCCTTTCCCAGAGAATGATGCAGAATCTGTTGCCTTCCACTGCTTCTCCCCCTGAGCACCTGGGTCTGCCTCTTTTTCGGGATGTGGGTTTGCGCTAACAGGACTGTTTTATTTTTCACAACCCAAACACATTAGGGTAATGAAAAAGCAAATGACTAGCTGAAGGTTGTTTTACATTTAGAATCATTTCACGGAGATACTGAACTAAAAATTAGCTTGAGACTTTGCTGACTAGGCTCCTGCTGCAGCAAAATACTAAATCTTTCATATGATTTGGGCTGAACCATTCTGGAACTTTCTCCAAGGTCATCACATAAGCAGTGTTCTTCATAAAGGGTGAGATAGGGGGGAAAAAACCACAGCACAAGATCTCCCTTCAATGTGGTAGGGGCTCAGGACATGGGAAAGTAGTACACTCTCCAGGTGAGCTATTTTGTCAGCCCAACCTATAATATTTTCCCCCTTTTGCTGGAGGCGGGGGAAAAGATAGACCCCTGCAGGTGAGGAGCTAAGGGCTTGAACCGGCACCCTCATGCTTCGTGCCATGTGTGCTTAACCCACTGCGCCACCACCCGCCCCACCTAGATTCTTGAGGTTATTTCCCTCCCTGGATAGAGTGTCTTAAAGAAATTGGATAACTTGGGGGTCAGGCGGTGGCGCAGTGGGTTAAGCGCACGTGGCGCAAAGCGCAAGGACCGGCGTAACAATCCCGGTTCGAGCCCCCGGCTCTCCACCTGCAGGGGAGTCGCTTCACAGGCAGTGAAGCAGGTCTGCAGGTGTCTATCTTTCTCTCCCCCTCTCTCCATTTCTCTCTGTCATATCCAACAACGAACAACATCAACAATGGCAATAATAATAACCACAACGAGGCTACAACAACAAGGGCAACAAAAGGGGGGGGGGGAAATGGCCTCCAGGAGCGGTGGATTCATGGCGCAGGCACTGAGCCCAGCAATAATCCTGGAGAAAAGAAAAAAAGAAATTGGATAACCATGTAATGCTTAAAACTTGTTAGGTCAGAAAGATTGCATACTGGTCATGTAAAAGACTTTCACGCCTGAGGTCCCTGATTCTGTCCTTGATACCATGAGCCAGAGCTGAGAAGCGCTCTGATTAAAAAAAGAAAAGACTTATCTGTTTAAGAATATAGGCATTAACTTTCAGCTTCTTTCCATTTAGATGTTTTTCCTAATGTTCACATAGGGTAGAGGAGACAGTGTAATGGTTATGCAAAAAGACTCTCATGCCTGGGGCTCCAAAGTCTCCAGGTAAAAAATATAAATGTCCACAAATACATTAGGCAGCTGGTTGGCACGTCTCAAACTTAATGAAAGCTCAAAACACTCCTCCCAGAAAACGATTTACTCAAGAAACCCAGTGAAGTTCAAGCAGAAAAGAAAGGTGCGCCTAAACCAGCTTACGTCCTGAGCGCTACTGGATTCCTGACCATGGTAACTGGGAGATACTGTTTTAAGCCTCTGAGTTTGGGAGAAAGTCATTGCACAGCAATGGAGAACTACATCAGGGGTGGAGTTCCTGACTTACTCATGCCCAAACAAATGAACGAACATTATCATTTATAAGAAGATCCTCAACTATGCACTACTGGCAAGGCTACACAATGAGCTGGTCACTGTAAAGTACAAGAAATAATCTGGGAAAAGAGAACAGAATTGGAACTTCATGCTTTACTCAAGCTTTATTCAACACCTACACTGAACTAAATTGGGATTTAAAAAAGCACAAAGCAAGAGGGAGTGTGACACAATACATAAGGACCTGGGTTCATAAGTGCCTGGTCTCTACCTGCAAGGAAAAGATAGGATGGAAGAAACTATATGTGTATGTCCTCCTCCCAGCCAGAGCTCATGTTGTTTTCCCTGCATTCTGTAAGGAGTCTCAGAGTATATTAATATTTAACCCTCTAATCTTGTAGTCTTGTCAACATTTCCATTTTTAAAAAACTATCTGTATTGAATAGAGACACCTGCAGCACTGCTTCACCACTCGCAAAGCTTTCTTTCTCCCTGCAGGTGGGGACTGTGGGCTCACACCTGAGTCCTTGCGCATTGTAATATGTGCACTCAACCAGGTGTGTCACCACCTGGCCCCCAGTATTTCCATTTTACAAATAAAAGTATTTGCTTTAAATTGTACTGGACTCCTTCTTCAACAGAGGAGGAGGGATTTCTGCTAGGCCTATCTAGAGATACACTAGTGGTGAACAATTCACATGCCACCCTATCCAGGGCATCAGATTAAATTTTGGAAAACTCACCTGGAGTAAAGGACTTAGTGGCATTCATATTGAAACCCATAGGGCTGGTGAAATAGCTCAGTTAGACTGTATGCTGCTGTGTGCAAGTCAGCGTCAAGTCCGTCTCCCACTGCACTGGAGGAAGCCTTGGTCTCTTTCACTCCCTCTTTGCCTTGTTTGACAGTAGATGAATGAACTAGAAACATGGTATTTCTCATATCTGACCTGTAACAACCATCCCATTCCATACGAGAACCAGTAGGTAGAGGCTTTTTAAGAATCAATGTATTCCCAACACTATATTAATGTAGGCATATGACACATGTTATTTTTTTAATATTGTTTTCTTCTTTTTTCTATTTTCAGACTGCCAATGTCTTGAACTCCCATTTCTTTTTAATTTTTTTTTTATTTATAAAAAGGAAACATTGACTAAACCATAGGAATATTATTTTCTAAATCTATGCTCAGTGCATATGTATGGTAGACACCAAAAAAAAAACAAATAACAACAACAACAAAACATGTTTGGAAGAAAACCAACACCCTCAGCTTTGACTGGCAAGTAAAATAAAGACTATGGAAAATAAATAAACTCAAAAGGTCTGCAAAAAAAAAAAAATGAGTCAGTAAGGACAAAGCTAGCTTTGACTGCCAATAAAAACAAATGCAAGCGATAATTTGAGAAGCCCTGCTACAGGCCAACATGCCTGTCGCCACTCACGCCAGCATCACGTATCCTGCAGCAAGACATGCTAATGACCAACTTTTATAGACTCAGCTTTCCCTATAAAAATAGGAGGGGGAATTCACGATGAATTCTGAGATTGTGCACATGCCTTTCAAGAGGAGAAATTCGCCAGAAAACTTAACCATCCACAGCACTCCTTGGCTTTTGTGCGAATGGCCAGTGGAGAAGCATTACAACTTGCTTCCTTGTATATAGCTGTGCTATTGGATGCTTCTAATCTACTTGGTCTAGGCTTTTGAGAGAGTCCGCATATCAAATACATAGCCTATATATTAAAAAATTCAGTTTGTCTTTTGAGAAACTTTGAGACATACAATTGATTTCCCCCTCTCATATTAATTAACTACTGATTTATATGTCTACATTTTGCTAGGAGTGTACATAAACACCATTCCCACCACCAAAGGACTGTGACCCATCCCTCCCGCCCACTCCCACCCCCCACTGGCCCAGGAAGCTGCATGTCTACCCCTCACCACTGGGTTTTTACTTTGGTGCCCTACTTACAATTTGATCAGGTCCTGCTTTTAGTTTCCCTTTCAGATCTTCTTAGTCAGCTTCTGTTGATGAGTGGGATCATCCCATACTCATCTTTATCTTTCTGACTTAGTTCACTTAACATAATTCCTTCTAGCTCTGTCCAAGATGGGTCAGAGAAGGTGGGTTCATTGTTTTTGATAGCTGCATAGTATTCCATTGTGTATATATACCACAGCTTTCTCAGCCACTCATCTGTTGTTGGGCACCTGGGTTGCTTCCAGGTTTTAGCTATTATGAATTGTGCTGCTATGAACATAGGAGTACACACCTCTTTTTGGTTGGGTGTTATGGAGTTCTTGGGGTATAACCCCAGGAGAGGAATTACTGGATCATATGGAAGGTCCATGTCTAGCCTTCTGAGAGTTTTCCAGACTGCTCTCCACAGAGGCTGTACCAATTTACATTCCCACCAGCAATGTAAAAGGGTTCCTCTGTCCCCACATCCTCTCCAGCATTTGTTGCTGCTGTCCTTTTTGATGTATGCCATTCTTACAGGAGTGAGGTGGTATCTTAGTGTTGTCTTAATTTGCATTTCTCTGACAATCAGTGACCTAGAGCAGTTTTTCATATGTTTGTTAGCCTTTTGGATCTCCTCTGAGGTGAATGTTTTGTTCATTTCCTCTGCCCATTTTTGGATGGGGTCATTTGCTTTCAAGATACTGGATACCGTACAGCAAACCATAACAAAGGGACTTTTCAAAGTTAACCCAATTAACAAATAATGTGATGATAACATGAACCCTAAGACAGCAGGAACCTCACATCTCCACTATAGAGCCCCTACTTCCCCCAGTCCTGGAACCCTTGGATAGGGCCCACTTTCCCGTATGCATCTCCCAATCCAAACCAAATAATATTGCATCCACCGATCACAACCTAAGCAACACAATGATTACCACCTCAACATGCTTCACCTCAGACTGTATCCAGAGACTTCACGTGTGGAATGACAACCCTTCAGCTTCATTACTCGGGTGAGACCTTTCCTTTCATAGTACACTCTAATTTCATCTCAGGTGGTTCACTTTCTAACAAAGTCCCATAACCTAGATATACACCAGTTTCTGTGAGAGAGAGCTTATGTGCACACGTACCCATAAACTACTGCAAAATATATACCTGAAAGCAGAAGTACACTAGAGTTTGCAGTGAGTACCTCCCTAACACTTCCTCTCCACTATTCCAAGCTTGGGATCCATGATAGCTCAACAAATTGTTTGGCTTCATATGTTAACTCTCTTTTCAATCACCAGGTTCCAGATGCCACCAGGATGCTGGCCAGGCTTGCCTGGATTGAAGACCCCACCAATGTGTCCTGGAGCTCAGCTTCCCCAGAGACACACCCTACTAGGGAAAGAGAGAGGCAGACTGGGAATATGGACCGACCCGTCAACACCCATGTTCAGCGGGGAAGCAATTACAGAAGCCAGACCTTCTACCTTCTGCAACCCTCAACGACCCTGGGTCCATGCTCCCAGAGGGCTAGAGAATGGGAAAGCTATCATGGGAGGGGGTGGGTTATGGGGATTGGGTGGTGGGAATTGTGTGGAGTTGTACCCCTCCTACCTTATGTTTTTGTTCATTAATCCTTTCTTAAATAAAAAATTAAAAAAAAAAAAAAACTTGCTTCCCTGTAGGGGCCCTGAGGCTTTTCCAGCTCAGCTCTTGCCTTCTCTGATGGGTTCTTCTCCAACCGCTGCAAGTTTAAATAGAATTTTCCAAGTGTTGTGATGTCACACATTTAAACTGGGTACTTGTTCACTTAGTGAACAAGAGAGACACAGTTTCTCTTATGTTATTGGAACAGAAAAGTGAGGTGTGTCAAGAATTCATAGCACCATCTCTGAGGGGAGGACAAAGGAGTGTTATGGTCAGTAAATTTTCTGAGTTGCTGGATAGAATGGGTGCAATGACAGAGGTAGAGGCATCTTTACATAGATGGCAATCTAGAAATGTTAGGCACCTACTACTATTTTACTGCCACCAAGGTTATTATTGCTGGGTCTCAGTGCCAGCATCCCTGGTAGTCTTCCCGTCTCTCTATTTTATTGTATAGGACAGAGAGAAAGATAGACACCTGCAGACAGACCTGCTTCACCACCCATGAAACATTGCCCCTGGAGGTGGGTAACGGGGGCTCAAACTCAGATCATTGCCCATAGATAGCCTTCTCCTGGCCCTGGCACCTTGCTACTCCAACTCCATGCTTCTTCAAATATCATTGAGAAGAGACAAGAAACTAGATCAAGATGTTTAAGTGTCCAAATCTCTTCTGTAGCAGTTGGATCAAATGGTAAACACTGTTGAATTCTATGTAATACTAAGAACTTACAACTATCTCTATCCTATCCTAATGGAAAGATAGAATGAATGAAGGGAGATTAAGGTTCCTTCTACTTCACTATTGTGTGGTGGAATATTATGAAAGCCTATTAAAGAATTCCATTTATACTACAAAGTCATAAATGTAATACAGTACTCCCATGATACTTCATATCCCTGCTACACTGTCTAATGAATACAAACATGAATAGAAAATGCAGAACTCATAGAAATTAGTGTTACATTTGCAAGCTTAACACTATACATGTTTTAAGGCTCAAGATATAAGGTTGTTTTTTTTGTTTGTTTCTACTCAGTGCAACCTGATAAAAGTTAATGTCTAAAACAGTGCTAATATTATAATAATCTTATTATGCAAATCAGGTTAAAATCTAATCATGAACTAATTCAGGGTCAGAAGTGTAATGTAAGTAGAGAAACTGCTTTTTAAATGTAATCCAGATTTTTTTTTAAAGGAAAACTAAAAGCCACTTATTAAAGTAATGACTCTGCAGTGGCTTTTTTTTTTTTTTTGTCAAAGATAATACGTTGTCTGTTTTTTTTTAAATAAGTAATTTAATATTGCTTTTCAAAATTACAAGATAACAGGGGTATAATTCCATACCTTTCCCACCACCAGAGTTCTGTGCCCCCAAGATCAGATAAGGAGTGGGTTGACTATGATTTCTGTAACTATCTTCATATATATATATATATATATATATATATATTTGTCCATCTTTTAAAGTTATACCTACTATTTCTTAGTTTTCCCCCACCCCCACCAGCTCTTGATGGTATTGGAGTTCAGAGCCCTCTGGGAGTACGGACCAAAATTCTTTATGGGATGCAGAAGGTCAGGCTTCTGTAATTGCTCCTTCGCTGGACATGGGAAGATCAGTGTACACCCCCAGTCTGTTTCTATCTTTCCCTTGTGGGGTAGGTCAACTGCCCAGGATGAAATAATAGTATCGTCAACAACATGGTGAAATGCAGTAAGGTATAAAATGGGACAAAGTGTGCAATGACTAGGAACCAAAAAGTAGGAATAGAGATTTTAGGTATGTTCCTAGGGGATTAGAAAGCTGCATCAGGGCAGACAGTAGCTCCCGAACTTAAATAGGTATTTGCATTTACACCTTTTCTTTGTCATGTCGATCTGACTCTCGGGGCCTGGATTTACTCACATTTAGCACAACAACCTGTATAACCGCTGAGTCTCTAGTCCAGACTGCACTCATTTCAGGACCAATGACATCCTGGTAGAAGTGGACAGAGGGGTCTATTAAAGGTCTAGGTCCATTGAATCTAACAGGCAGTGAGCAGTCCAAGAAGTCCTTGACCACAGCTCCAGGTTCTGATGGAATTGGAGTTCAGAGCCCTCTGGTAATTTTTCCCTAACATTACTTCCCCACTGGGCATTCGTTGCCTCTTTTTTGAGAAGGTTTTCATGACATAAAGGAGTAAGGTGAGTTTGTTGGGTTTTTTTTTGGGGGGGGGCTATGTGGGCCAACGGTAGGAACTTAGTGAAATATGTTAACTGACTATGGAGACAGCAGAATGGTTATGCAAAAGAGCCTTTCATACCTGAGGCTTCGATGGTCTCAGGTTTAATCCCCAGCACCAAAATATGTCACAGCTAAGTAATACTCTGGTCAATTCCTATATCTCTCACTTAAAATATGGAAATAAAATAAAATATTCTTTCAAAATGTGAACTCATTGCACCCAGTTTGTCCCCATAGATGCACACTATTGACACAGGGCTAATACGTAGGTCTAGAATGGACTTTTCCTACTGCAGAGATGTGATTCTATTTAGATATGATAAAGTCACTGTATTGGTAAGGAACTCCTCCCTAGTGTTGAGGACTTTCACTGTAGTTGCATTCCTCAGCTCTTGTCTTAAGAATATTTGAGGGGTTGGGTAGTGGCTCACTGGGTTAAGCACACAGAGTATGAAGCACAGGGATCTCAGTTCCCCACCTGTAGGGGGGTCATTTCACAAGCAGTGAAGCAGGTGTCTGTCTTTCTATCTCATCCCTCCTCCCTATCCTAGAAAGATATACTATCAGAGGGGGTCGGGTGGTGGCACAGTGGGTTAAGCGCATGTGGTGCAAAGCGCAAGGACCGGCATAAGGATCCCTGTTCAAGCCCCCGGTTCCCCACCTGCAGGGGAGTCGCTTCACAGGCGGTGAAGCAGGTCTGCAGGTGTCTATCTTTCTCTCCCCTTGTCTTCCCCTCCTCTCTCCATTTCTCTCTGTCCTGTCCAACAACGAACGACATCAACAATGGCAATAATAATAACCACAACGAGGCTACAACAACAAAGGCAACAAAAGGGGAAAAAAATGGCCTCCAGGAGTGGTGGATTCATGGTGCAGGCATCCAGCCCAGCAATAACCCTGGAGGAAAAAAAAAAATAAAAAAAGAAATACTATTAGAGGGGCTGAGTGGTGGTGTACCTGATTTTGCACATATGTTACAATGACCTGGGTTCAAGGCCCTAGTCCCCACACGCAGGGGAGAAGCTTCACTAGTTGAAGTAGTGCTGTAGGTGTCTCTGTCCTGTGAAATAACACTAGATGTTTATACAAATCAAGAAACTGCCCCTCTGCCTCTGCCAATCCAGACCTTCTCCTTTGACCTGGGTCCTTAGTTATCCCTTTACCCCAGAGAAACCCCTCACTTCCCTCCCGGATTTTACTTAGACTTGCTTTTCTGAATTTCCTTTCCTTTCACTCCCTGCTGCCCTCTATCAAGGACACTTAAAAGGAAAAAAAAAAAAAAAAGCCAGCTTCAGAAGTACATTGAGAACTCATTCATATTCTGTACCGATTTCCAGACCATAAAGCTTCTTATTGGCAGAGCAAGTGTTCTCGGACTGTGCTTGAAGTACAGCACAGCTTGAAAGTGTGTATGAAAGCAATGTCATGCCCTCGCAGAAGTCAGAGGTCAAAAGAGGGTTGCTTTTCTGCCCCTCATCCCTTTTTAATGCACACTAATACTGTGTTCACCGAAAGTAGCTAAGAAAGATCAACAGTTTAGGGATTCTGGAAAGTGAGGGACTGAGTGCTGGTGGCCATTCTTATTAACGACGGAAGCCACTGTCAGTGGCTCACATCACTCCCTGCGATCACACATAAGACACCTGCTCAGTGATCATGGCAGAAATGCTTGGTAGGGTTGACTTCACTCCTCCATTCAGTATGCAGATTCCATGCCCCTGACTCCTGGTTGTACAGCCTCCAATTAGCAGGCTCACTATTTCACATGACTCATCTTCAAAGAATGTTCCTGTCTGCACCTAATTAACCTTCCCCATAGGCCTGTGAGGTCAGGGTGGTGTCCTCACCTGCAGGTTCTGAGAAGGAAATTGGGACTGGCAAGGCTCCAGCCTGTGGCCGAGGTGAAGAGAGGTGTCTGCAGCGGGGTGGAGTCACAGGGCAGTGGCCTAGCTGCTGCCTCCGCACCCATCCCCCTCTGACTTGGAACTACACCCTATTCTCTGACCACTCATGAAGGTGGAGATGATAGTCTCTAGATCTGAGCATTTCAAAAGAAAAGGATTCTGACTCACCCCTCTAGATATCTTTCCCATCATCACTCAGGAGAAATCTTACTAGGCACATTGAAAACTCTCTCTCAAAAGAGGGTTGAGAATAGACATCACGCATATTTCTGGGACACTAGCCCACACATGCTCAGCGGAGAAGTAGTTATAGAAGCCAGACTTTCCACACCCCATAATGATCCTGGGTTCATACTCCCAAATGGATAAAGAATTGGGAGTCGGGCGGTGGTAGCACAGCAGCGGATTAAGCACATGTGGCACCAAGGGCAAGGACAGGCATAAGGATCCCAGTTCGAGCCCCCAGCTCCCCACCTGCAGGGGAGTCGCTTCACAGGCAGTGAAGCAGGTCTGCAGATGTCTTCCGCTCCTCTCTCTGTCCTATCCAACAACAATAATAATAACCACAAGTCTAAAAGTTTGATAGATTCAGTTATACTAAAGAATAATTTCTGTGTGACCAAAACAAACTATAGCATAAGAAAAAACAAAAAGCCCCAAGGAAAATATTTTCATTCATGCCACAGTCAAAACAATCTCACTAATATGGAACACAATCTTCTAGAAATAAGGAACTTACTAACAACCCAACAGAAAAATTGATAAAGAAATAGACATCTCATAAAATTAAATACTCTCTAACTTTTCAAATAGGAGAAACACAAATTGAAATGACAACTTCTTGTGGGTCAGTTTGATAGGTGAGATGGTTTTCCAGCACTCTGTTGTAGGAGACCAGAAGAAATCTGAGATTTTCATAGGTAGCTAGAGGGACTGTCTGTCACCTCTACAGAGCAAGTTGGTCACATTATTAAATTTGGGGACACATTTATCCTGGATCTACATCTCACCTTTTCTTCAGACAGCCATTCACAATGACACACTGTCCTAATACAAACTGCAGCAACGTTTGTAATAGCAAATAAGTGGAAACAACACAAATGCCAATCAAAATGAGTGTCCCACTGTGGAAAAAAAAAAACTTGTAAGAAGATAGACAGCAATTATTTTTTGTGTTAGAGAGAATATGAAATTAAAAAAAAAATACCATGATTTAGTTATAAGGGTAAAGACAAACGATGAGGACAGAAGGAGGAAACTTTGGAAATAATCTCATTTCATTGTTTGGATTTTTCATATTTAAGAACATAACTTACTCAAAAGTAAAAGCATAGTTTGCAGTTGTGCGCCTAACTCTGTAATTAAAGCTCAGTAGTTTTCTTTAATGGAAGAGGGGCTTCAAAAAAAAAAAATAGCAAATGATACAATCCGTAGATGGTACCCAGGCAATTTACCATCCTAATTAAGATTTTACAAACTACACTGCTGAAATCCCCATAGAACATAACGGGAACACAGCAATCTCTAAAAGAGTAGGTGAGGGACAGAAGGAAGATAAATACCCAAGAATCACTGCAGTATTACACATATTCAGTTGAATAGGTTGTTGTATGTTGATGATTAGCAAAATATGCAATGCCGCTCTTATTTATACTATAGGCTAATGGGTAAAAGGATTGGAGAAACGGCAGGGTGTTTATGCAAAATGGAGGGTTCAAGGTCCTAGGTTCAATCCCCATAACAACCTTCTTATAAAAAGGTGGTAGAAACGATGACTTCAGGTGAGGGAGTTAATATGTACAATAAATTCTGGAAGATAGTGTCCATTCAAGAGCTAGTAGCTACCCACACACAACATGGTAGAGGTGAGCACGTTTACAACTCACTTAGGAACCAGCCTGCAGGGCTACTCCTCCTGAGAAGTTACAGAACACATCCTCTGTCACTGTTTTCCTCACACTAATTAGCTCTGGTACGAATGGAAATCATTTATTTTCATAACCTCGATTTGGCTAGTGCGGAATGATTTACATAATCCTACAAGGAGAGCTCCCAGGACTACATTCCTTTTCTTGAGCGCATTTATTATGTCTTCTTCCCAAGACTGTGTTTGCTCATCACATCTTGCCTGAGAAATGACCTGAGGCGAAGGCTAGGCCGAGAACAGCAATGCCTTTCCCCACCTTCAGTGGGGGTGGAGCAGAGGCGAACACAGCCCACAGACCTGGCCAGAGCAGCCAGCCGGCCGCTGGGCTGCACTGTGGAAGAGGCCTGGTGTTTGAGGGCGGAGGAGGACATCAGATGGCATCGTGGTAGGGTTCAAGTGCAAACACCTATCACGGGAAGTCAGACCCATGTGATGGCAGCTATCTTGTAAACCATTAATTTCTCCAATAAGGGTAGGGGTGGGTGTACACTTAAAACTCTAGGAATCCTGCTCCCAGCCTCTATTTTCCACCATAAGGAGGGTGATTAGACGATCCTGATCCAGAATGAAGTGAAAAAAAAAAAAAAGTTTCTCGTGCTAGTGCAGGGAGTGTTGGTCTCTTTCATCGGTGTCTTCACACCAGCCAAAGACGAGTCAAGAGCCCGTGGGCATGTGGCCCCAGGGAAAATTCCCGCAGGAACATTAGAAAAGTGCTTGCCCCTCAGGGATCTCCTCAGAGAAGAAAATGGCGCCAACCTGAGTCTCCCTGGTGGGAGAAGAGAAAATGAACATTGTTCCTGGCTAATCATTTGAAAAATAACACTTTTGCCATTCTCAAAAAGTTAACCCATAACTTCCTCCCTTTTGCTGTGTGCACTTAAAATGTTCAGGTTGTTTTATAAAATAATTCAAAAAAAAAAAAAAACTAGTATAGCCACAGGCCCTTTGGAATTTAACTAAAATATGCCTATTAGCTGTCAACAATTTGTTTGGCTTCGTATGTTAACTCTTGTCAACCACCAGGTTCCAGATGAGACCATGATGCTGGCCAGACTTCCACCTGGACAGACAACCCCACCCATGTGTCCTTGGGCTCCGCTTCCCCAGAGCCCTTCCCCACTAGAGAAAGAGAGAGGCAGGCTGGGAGTATGGATCCACCTGTCAACGCCCATGTTCAGCGGGGAAGCAATTACAGAAGCCAGACCTTCCACCTTCTGTACCCCACAATGACCTTGGGTCCATGCTCCCAGAGGGATAAAGAATAGGAAAGCTATCAGGGGAGGGGATGCAGAGTTCTGGTGGGGGGAATTGTGTGGAGTTGTGCCCCTCTTATCCTATGGTCATTTCCATTTTTGTGCTTTTTTTCTTTCTTTCTGTAACGAGCATATTTCTGCTTTACAACCTCCCTTGTACGACATGAAATAGCAGGCAGATAGAGAAATAGGTAGAAAACTGATGTTTGAGGGATACATATAGGATATATATATTTTTTATAACACTCTCTACTTCCCTGACTCTACAATAAATGTTTGTGAGTGTCATATACCTAACGCTGTGATGGTTAACCACTAGACTACGATGAGGAGAGAGCACTGGGGAAGCTCTGGGCTCCTGAGGCATGATGGCAGAAAAGGACTTAAGTCGGGGTGAGAGTATTTTACCTGCAGATGAAAGATCGTTCATATGTCAACAACTGTACTGTAGTTCAGGAACTCCCAATAAAGAATAAATACGATGGTATGTAGTGATATCAGAATTTGTGGTGCCAAGCAACCAAGAAAAGATGAATGCAAGAGAAATCAATGGACAAGAGAGGACCTGGAATTTGACCTTGGACCCTAGGTCATAGATACCAGGAAATAAAGGACTGGGCGGAAAGGATATGCAGTTGGGTCTGGGAACATGGAGCTGAGCTAAGGACCAGTGAGAGCTAGGCCAGCAGAGAGAAGCAATGACTGGGGCAGGGTGGGGGTGTTGCCATGGACCTTTTTGAGTGTTTTAACTATTCTCTATGGCAATAAAATTCCAATTCCATTCAGTTAATTCATATGCTTGTTAGTTTTATGGCAGCCCCTACCAGTAAGTAGTCTCTGACTCAGTGAATTACATACTAATAGAGAGAAGAGCCTATATTAATTTGGGGGCATCATATCTGATATCTCCCCTTCAACACCATTAATTCATTTTGCCTTTCATGGCTTCTCTGAGTGGTGGGTTTTACTCCCTTTTGCAAATGATAAATTTGACCTTGAGAGAAAGGAGAAGTAGCATAGCTCCAAAGTTAGTAAAAGCAGGTACAGAATTTAAATTCAGGTCCATTCCCAAACTCCTCCATTCTAATCCCTGCACTATTTTGGTTTCAGAGTGCCTTTGCTCTGACAGATGCATTTGGTTTATAACAGTCCCTTCTGCTTTTTTTTTTTTTAATTTGCTGTGATCCTCATCTTTCTGCACAATGCCTCTAGCATCCAGAAAATGATCATTTAAAAACAATTGTATCAAATCATAGGATCACGGCAGAGCTGTCTAAGAAATGACACTGGTTTGTACATAAATATTTAAAAATGTGCACTACACTCTGTCTAGTGCATTATTCAAATTCTGGGCTTACATTAAAAAGTTTCCGGAACTTGCCAGCTGCCTCCTTTTGTGACTGCAATGATTTTCCTTCCCCCAAACAAGTCTCTAAAAACCCTTCTTGCCAGATCAATATCCTGGTATTTATACCCGAGCACTTTCAGCATTCAAACCCCTGACCTACTGGGGAGCAGCAGTGGAATTATCTCCCCCTGACTGTTTCTACTCCATTTTCCCAAATTGTACAGTTACTCTCAAGCCCCCTAAGCCAGACACATAGTTGAGTGAAACAAGTGTGATTAAGCAAATTATGCGCTGGCTCAGGTAGTGCCTCTAATTGCTCTGATCATGACTACTTGCCTTTGGGCCCATGGAAGGCCCCTTGGCCTGGAAAACGCCCCTGTGTGTGTGGGCTGCCTGTCAGCAGGTAGTAATTGCTGCTCCTATTTCTCCAGGTTAATTTGAGATTGTTCAAGTCTGGGACTTCACACCTAATTGTTTCCTCACTGACTCTGGTAATGGCTCCACTGTCTTTAGCTTTCAGTGCATAGATGCCGTAGAAGCCAGTGCAGGGAGCATCTCTCTCTAATTTCCACCATGGTTATCAGTGGCGCTTGCCATGCCTACATGATGAATCCACCATTCTGGATGTTGTTTGTTGCCCTTTTGATAAAATAATTTTTTGGATACAGACAGAAAGAGAGACACCTGCAGCACTGCTTAACTACCTTTGTAGCTTCCTTTCTACAGGTAGGGACTGTGGGCTCAAACCTGGGTACATCTATCATCACCGACACTCAAACCCCCTAAAGGCAGGCATGACCTGTCATCTCCGAGCATCTGTCATCCAGGGCTTGACACTGAGGCTCAGGTGTGCACTGAATATTATGGAATGAAAGTATAAAGACAAACTCAGTTGCACTGTCTTCTGTGGAGAGCTTTATGGGACCATGGCCTTAAGAAATAAAAGGTGCGGTTAAGCACATGTGGTGCAAAGCACAAGGACTGGCATAAGGATCCCGGTTCAAGCCGCTGGCTCCCCACCTGCAGGAGAGTCGCTTTACAAGTGGTGAAGCAGGTCTGCAGGTGTCTTTCTCTCCCGTTCTCTCCATTTCTCTCTGTCCTATCCAACAACAACAACATCAATAACAACAACAATAATAACTACTACAACAATGAAAAACGTCAAGGGCAACAAAAGGGAAAATAAATATATAAAAAGAGTAGGGGGACAAGGACCTGGGTTCAAACCCCTAGTCCCCACCTGCAGGGGGAAAGCTTTGCAAGTGGTGAAGCAAGGCTACAGATGTCTTTCTCCATCTATATCTCCCCCCTTCCTTCTTAATTCTCTATACAATAAACAAATTTTTAAAAAAGAGTAAAAGATGCTGCAGAGGGGACATGCCTATCAAACACCACACTGAAATCAAAGTGCTAAAGACTTGACAGCCTGCCTCCCCACCATTATTAATTCTAATACTGAACAGAAGCAAAGTATCAAAATGACACCGAATCAGAAGTTTCCAGAAGGACAACCGGAAGAACAGCAAAAATCAACATCCTGACAAGCTCAATCTGGTTATGAAATCCATCAAGGAAAACTCTAGAACCTCAAGAGTTTAACACCTTACCAACGCCTGGTAGGTGGCTGTACTTAAAAATACAGCCACCCCACTTAGACATTGACCTAGCTTTTGATATGGTCTGGCACCAGGGCCTCAGAGGAGAGTCAAGAGTGCAATGTCACAAGGCTTCTTTTGCGTCCGATGTCACTGGGCCTGCAGGGTGGATCCCAGAAAACTTGGCAGGGCTCCGCAAAACCACACGTCCATGAGTGTGCCCCTCTCATCTGTGTGGGTAATCGTGCGAAGCACTGGATTAGAAAAGCCCCATTTGCATATATCTCATCAATCTATTGGGTTGTCAGAAAAGTCAGGATGCATTTTTGGATATATTTTTGTAGCTGAGGAAGTATTAAGCAACTACAGTTTCTAAGTTGAAAAATATACAAGGGGGGTCGGGCAGTAGCACAGTGGGTTAAGCATACTTGGTGCAAAGCGCAAGGACTGGCATACAGATCCTGGTTCGAGCCCCCGGCTCCCCACCTGCAGGGGAGTCGCTTCACAGGCAGCGAAGCAAGTCTGCAGGTGTCTGTCTTTCTCTCCCCCTCTCTGTCTTCCTCTCCTCTCTCCGTCCTATCCAACAACAAACGACATCAACAACAATAATAACCACAACAAGGCTACAACAACAAGGTCAACGAAAGGGGGAAAAAATGGCCTCCAGGAGCAGTGGATTCATGGTGCAGGCAATGAGCCCCAGCAATAACCCTAGAGGCAAAAATAAAATAAAATAAAATAAAAATATACAAGGAAGAGCCTGTTTTTGCTTATGCAAGGAAACATTCCCAAGAACCTATATTATGCAGTAAATGAGGAGCTAGAACATAAATGTAAAAGTGAATAGTACTCCAAGCCCCACAGTGACTTACAGGTGGTGATGTCTAAGTGCTGGTTATGTGGCAGTGACTGTAGAGGAAGTGGATTGTAGGACATTATATTTACTTTTCTAAGAGTAAACTCTGTAGGTTGAAGTAAGTAGGCAGGGAAGCAGAAAATGCATCTTGAAACTGCAGGAAAGGTCATGGAAATAAGCAAATCTGCAGAGATCAAATCCACATACACTTAGTTTGCCCAGCAGAGGATATAGTATGGGGGTGGGGGGAATCAGCAGCAAGATAACTGACATTTGCAGCCATCTGAATAAATGTAGAAGTACTCAGGTCTGCAGTGCTTGTAGAAGTACTCAGGTCTGCAGTGCTTGTCAGGTATCTTGTGGAGGCTCTGTTTACATAGCCCAAACTAAGGACTGGCTAGCCTGGCACTTTGAGGACTTCCAGACCACAGTTCTCATGTTCCCATTCTTAGATCAGAAGCTACACTTCCAACAAGTTCATTCCTCTGAAGTATATGATACACTGACTGTGCCAAACTTTTTTTTTTGGGGGGGGGGGAGGTTTGATCAAGTTTCACTGATCACTATAGCTTACCAGTTGCCAGTTAAATCTCAGTGCAGTAAGAAGTAACTCTTACTTCACAAATCAAGAGCTTAACAACAATAGTTACATTATTTTCCAGAAGGCTATTCTATTAGTAATATTCATTATTATTATTTTGCCTCTAGGGTTATTGTTGGGGCTCGGTGCTTGTACTATGAATCCACTGCTCTTGGAGGCCATTTTCCCCATTTTGTTGCCCTTGTTATTATTTATTATCGTTGTCATTGCAGTTGTTGGATATAAGAGAGAGAAGAAGCAGATCTGCTTTACCGCCTGTGAAGCAGCCCCCTACAGATAAACTGGGATCCATATGCACTTAACCCACTGCACTACCGCCTGATCCCCAGTAATTATTTTTAATCAACACATTCTCTTATGCTCCCCACATGAGAGTACATTGTACAGGGGGAAGCTTCATGAGCTGTGGTGCTGTGGAGTCTCTCTTAAAGGAAAGGAAAAAGTGTACCCCAGGAACAAAGGAATGATTCAGTCATCACATCCCAGTTTCAGTGCCTCACCTGTGCTAAATCAGTCAACAAGACAGGAGGTGAAGAAAGGCGAGCCCTTGTGCACTACTGGTGGGAACATAAATTGGGGCTGCCGCTACGGAAAACACAATTTCATCCTCCGCAGGAAAGTAGTTACTTGTTCATTTTCTCTAGGGAAAGCTGAAAGGGAAAATCTGACCAGCGGAGAAGTCAGAAAATAAAAGATGTTTGCTGTCCTTTAACCAGGATTTGATGCCTTGTCAGACCATCATGGGGTATCTGGGGAAGAACTCACCCTCCCCCCCAATTCCTGAGAGCAGGTGGCATTCAAAGGGGGCACAACCCCAGCTCACTCTCTGGCTGCTGGACCTTGGAACAGTTAAGAGCACTGCAGATCTGGGATTTGTTTCAGAGTTAAGCCTCCTGTTAATAAATAAAATCGGGGGTGTTTCTAATAATAACAAGAGCCTGATGGTCAGTGCTTCCTTTTGACTCATTCATTTCAATTTGCTTATTCAACTCCCCCCACTTCAGTCTTTTTCTTTGGAGACTGAGGGAAAAACTCATCACAACAAACCTTAAGGAAAGGCACACATGGACTGTAATGTTTGGGATTCTCACTGTTACTAAGGAATTCTGACCCTGGGGGAAGCGATCATTAAATCCGCCATGTTCACTTGTATAGTGGCATATAATGTTGGAGCCTGCCCTGTGCAGCCCGCTGAATCAGGAACGTTAAGACGCAGCACTGAATAAATCTGTCTTTCTGTGTTCTGATCATAAAAGAGGTTTTCCCTGAGCTCTCCTGTAACAGGACCGGCCGCCACCTGAGCTGTGCTTATTGAGACAGACAGACCCTCTTTGCTGCCACAATTCTTTTCTTTGAGAGCAATCACAGACAGAAATGACACAGGCCAGCATGCCCCTTCTTGGTAGTGACAATGAGATCGACCATCGCCTTTCTTCTTCTTGTGCTGGGGGGAGGGGGGGATAGGGGGATAACATGTTTGCATGTTAACTTTCCTTGCCAGTTCTGTCCATTATCAAATCCTACTAGACAAACTCCTCAGCTACGTAGGACACAGATTATAAATGGGGGTGGGGCAAGGAACGCTTCACATGATCATTTCAAGAAGCACAACCCTTCCGAGGAAGGGGACTGGAGCTTTGTTTGTGAGGTTCGGAAGAGACAGTATGGTATGAACGAACAACTTTCTAATGGGTTCGGCCACACCTCAATACCCAGCATGGCCGGTTTAAAAACCAGCAACCACCCAGGCACTTGTTAACATGAGAAATATACATTCATCCCAGTTAGAAATGAGAGGTTGGAAATGGGGTGCAAGATAGCTCAGCTAGGATTACACCTGCTTTGTCAAGCTTGGTCCTGGGTTTGAGTCCCTGGTAGGTCACATGGGAGCACTGCAGCATTGGGGGAAGCTTCAACACCATGGTGTCTCTCCCCCACTCCTTTTTTTTTTTCCTCCAGGGTTATCACTGGGGCTCGGTGTCTGCACTGTGAATCCACTGCTCCTGGAGGCTATTTTCCCCCCATTTTTGTTGCCCTTGTTGTCAGATAGGAGAGAAATCAAGAGGGGAGAGAAAGATAGATATCTGCAGACCTGCTTCACTGCCTGTGAAATGCCCCCCCCCCCTTTAGCTGGGGAGCCGGGGGCTTAAACCAGGATCCTTACGCTGGTCCTTGCGCTTTACGCCACGTGCGCTACCGCCTGGTGTCTCGCCCTCCCCTTCCCTTCAATCTGAAAAAGCTGAGTTGGTGAAGCGCCCTGGCAATGACACAAAAGGAGGAGAAATTATCTGTGACATTTATGCTGATCTGTGCAGTAGAGGCTTTTTTTTTTTTTAACTAATCACCCGTCAGGGATATAAAATCCCCTTAATATAAGTTCCACAGCCCTCTGTGCTCCAGGAACAATTCACCAACATAATGCTCAGCTTTTACAGGATTTTCAACACTGGCTGCTGAGAATTGAGATGGGTAGACCTGATGTGAAGAACAAAAACAGACACACAGACCAGTGGAATAGAATCAAGAGCCCAGAAACAAGTCCTCACACCCATGGAGATCTCATTTTTGACAGAGAGGCCCAAACATTAAATGATGAAATGAATGTCTTTTCAACAAATGGTGTTGGGGGGGGAAATGGTTGAGATGTGCTGAAGAATGAAAGTGGCTACTTGTATTCTAGGTTTGGCTGAATCAGGGGATCCTGGTCAAAACCAGAGCTTGGGTTCTGATCAATATTGTCAGGTACAAGCTCATCTTAGCAAGCTCCTCAACATCCGATAGTCTGACTGGCCTTCCCTACACATCAGAACCACCAGAGTTTAATTTCAAGGCTATGGTGAGAGTTAAATGAGCTCATTTTATGTTGCACTATATCTGGCTTACAATCAGTGCTGTGTTAGCTCCTTTTAAAGTTTTTTTTTCTTTGTTTGATATTTATTTGATAAGAGACAGAGAAGCTGAGAGGGAAAGGGAGGGGGGAGAGAGAGAGAGAGAGACCTGCAACATTGCTTGTGAAGCTTCCCCCCCTGCAGGTGGAGATCAGGGACTTGAACCTGGTTCCTTGCACATGGTAATGTGTGTGCTCTGCCAGGTGTGCCACCACCTAGTCCTTTAGGTCTTTTTACTTTCAGCTCTAGAAGAAGGGGAAGAGGTGGAGGCCAGGTGGCAGTGCAGTGGGTTAAGCGCACGGACCGGCATAAGGAGCCCAGTTTGAGCCCCTGGCTCCCCACCTGCAGGAGGGTCGCTTCACAGGTGGTGAAGCAGGTCTGCAGGTGTCTATCTTTCTCTCCCCCCTCCCCCTGGTCTTCCCCTCCTCTCTCTCCTATCCAACAACAATGACAGCAATAATAACAATGATAAGCAACAAGGGCAACAAAGGGAAAAAATGGAGTGGGGGATTCATAGTGTAGGCACCAAACCCTAGAGGCAAAAAACAAACAAACAAAAAAGATTAACAGCTCTCCTTGGAAGAAGCTCTCATGGGCCCCAGAGTCAGCACCCCAACCAGCTTTGTAGAGGGACTGCCTTTGCCAAGTGGCTACATACCTGATGGCAACAGAGGCTCTACCCAACCCAACAGGGAGTGGTGGGAAGTGCATTTAAGAAAACAGTCCTCCCGGGGGTTGGGCTCTAGCTACTTCTGCTGCCCATCCCACCTGCAATCTACAAAAACAGTGGCTCTGCCTCTGCTTCCTCATCTCTCCGCATGCAGCAACAGAAGCACTGTTTCTCTTCATGCTCGAGAAACTGCAAGTGCAGCTCCAGTGCTCCACTTCTAAGCTTACCCAACACTTCAGCTACAGCTGAAAACATAGGAGACACCTCATAAGTCAAGGAGGCCGCAGCATATCATTAGGCATGGTGACAATGGCGGGGGAGGGTAGAGGACAGAACACCTTCAATAGTGTTGCTGTTGATTTAAAGCTTAGGTGCAATCTCCTAATTTTTTAATATTTATTTATGTCCTTTTTGTTGCCCTTGTTTTTATTGTTGTTGTAGTTATTGTTGTTGTTATTGATGTCATCACTGTTGGATAGGACAGACAGCAATGGAGAGAGGAGGGGAAGACAGAGGGGGAGAGAAAGACAGACACCTGCAGACCTGCTTCACCGCCTGTGAAGTGACTCCCCCTGCAGGTGGGGAGCCGGGGGCTGGAACCAGGTTTCTTACTCTGGTCCTTGAGCTTCGTGCCATGTGCATTTAACCTGCTGCGCTACCGCCTGACTCTCCCCCCCTTTTTTTAAGATAGAGAGAGGCATAGGTCAGAGAAAGGGAGAGAGAATGAAAGAGACCATAGAACTGAAGCCTCCCTCAATATGAAGAGGCCTATCGGGCATTACGCCAGCTCCCCCGCTCCACCCTGCATTGCTGATACTATGGCCTATTTACATAAGCACTGTTTTGCCTGAAAGATCCCCACCCATTCCATTCCTTTGATCTATCTTCTTCGAGATCCACCCTGCCTGCAGGGTCCCATTGCAACAGTTGCTAAGGAAGTTTATACCTTTCCAGCCCACTTTTGCCTTTCTCCACCCCCTTTCCTAGCCACTTCCGGTTTCCGACTTGCCACTTCCGGTTCTGTCCTATAAAAGTGTTGTCTCTGATCAATAAAGGTTGCATTACTTCACACCATGTGTTTGGTTCCTGAGTCATCTATCTTCTGCGTCGCTGAGTGAGTAGCAGCCCAGGCTGGCTCCAGTCGAGTTCTCTCCAACCCAGACAGCACACACCCGGGAAGAAGCACCCCCATGCTAGCCCAGCAGAGGCCCAGGCTCAAACTTGGGTCATGGATATGGCGAAGCAGCACAGTATTCAAGTGAGCTACTGTACCTGCCCAAAACCGATTTAATTTGTCAGATACGCACCCTCTGTGACTACCTTCTCTAACACCCAAGGGGCAGCTGCCAGATGGGTTCTGTCAACTTCCTGACTAACCTAAATGACCCACCAAAGCCAGTCATTAGCATGACCAAGCGTAAGTCACAGGGTTGGGAGTTGGGAGGTTGTGGCACCAGGCAGCGGGTGTGTGTGTGTGTGTGTGTGTGTGTGTGTGTGTGTGGTGGTCCTCATTGGGAAGCTGTCACAGAGAACTCATCAACAGAGGCATTTTCCTTTCTTCAAATGCCCTTCCCATCCTTTCTAAATGAAACATCAGCTCCTTGTTGTACAAGATCCAGCTTAAAGGGGTTAGGGGCTGGGTGGTAGTACACCTCGTTGAGCACACATATTACCATGTACAAGAACCCATGTTCAAGCCCCTGCTCCCTATCTGAAGGGGGGTGTGCTTCATGAGTGGTGAAGCAGGTATCTTTCTCCATTTTCAATTAATTTCATTAGCGACTTAATATTGATTTACAAAATTATAAAATTAACAAGGGTATAATTCTGCACTGTTCCCAGGACCACAGTTCTGTGTCCCCATTCCCTCCACTGGAAAATGTAGTGGTTCTCCCAAGATGGGTTGATATATATATCCTTTTTTTCTCCCCTATGGTCCTGCCTTCTCTTCCTTTCTAAGTCACGCCTACACCTATTACTACTTTCTAATGTCCTTCCTTTTTCTCTTTCCGGGTCATGATGGAATTGGAGTTCAGAGTCCTCTAGTCATCTTCCCCTAACATTTCTTCCCCTCTGGGAGCAAATACCAAAGATTCTTTTTGGGATCCAGAAGGTGGGAATTCTGGCTTCTGTAATTGCTTCTCTGCTGGACACTGACAGGTCGATCTATACTCCCAAGCCTATTTCTATATTTTCCTAGTGGGTAGGGTTCTGGAGAGTTGAGGTTCCAGGACACATTGGTAAGGTCATCTTCCCAGAGAATTCAAGGTAGAATCATGATCGTACCTGCAACTTGGTGGCTGAAAGGCGGTAAGATATAAAGCAGGACAAAATGATTAATGAACAGGAACCAAAAAGTAGGAATAGAGCAGATGAGAATAAGGATCTTAGGGTAGAAAGAAGCTAGGAAGTCTATTTTAGGTATGTTCCTAGGTTCCCATGAGTTTTTTATTTATTTTATTTTTGAGAGAGATGCAGACAGAGAGACACACAGAGAGAAACACCAGAGCACTGCTCAGCTCTGGCTTATGGTGGTGTAGGGGATTAAACCTGGGACTTTGGAGCCTCAGGCATGACAGTCTGTTTGCATAACCATTATGCTATCTCCCCCACCTATTCCCATGAGTTTTGTAGCTAACATTAAGGTGGACAAAAGTATTGTCTGGGGCAATGGTATCAGAGTTGAGAATATGGCTAGAAAGTTGGATTAGAGCGGAGTAGCTCCCAAACTTCAAGAAAATCTATGAATAAAATTAACTGTTTACAACACCAACCTGACCCAGGGCCCATATCTACTCACAGTTAGAACAGGAGCCTGTGTAACCTCTGAGTCCCCTACCTGTCTGAGCTCACAGTCCATGGTCATAGCTGGGAACACTCTAGGAGCACTAATTTCAGGACCAGTGTTTCTCAAGAGCCAGGATAGGATAACCCAGCCTCCCTTAAGACAATGGGCAGTCTTTACCATCGCTACTTTACAGGGCGGACAAGTTCCTAGAGTGGCCTACAAGAGGGCTTATGATGGAAGTGATGGTGGAGAGAGGGACCTATTAAGAGTTTTTGGCCCAGTGAATCTATGGGGGAATCCAAGGATTCCCTGGCTAGGACCCTAGGTGACGAGTGATCTGGTATTGACCAAAAAGGCCATCACTGAGTGAGTCAGTCTCTTGTCCTTAACTAGCAGTTAAAGGACTTGAAAGTCCTTTATCTGATATGCTTAGACTTTCTCCCAGTTACTAAAGCATTGAGTGCCATGTGTTGTATCCAAACCAGTATTAGGTTTATGGGGTCTCCCTTCTATGGGTCTTTCCACTAGATTGTCAAGTTTATTAGGTCTAAACCTAATTGGTTAGAGAACTTATGGTACCTTCTTTAGGCCCTTTTACTAGCATCATAGGCTTATTAGGTCTAAGTCTAATCACCGAAGGCTATTAAGCATTTTTCTTTTGAAATATCTAACTGCCCCTTGCTTCTGGATACATGTACACCTATACCCAGTACCCGAGACCCTAGCCTGTATCTAGTTTCTATAACTGTGTTAGATAATGTGCCATCTGAAATGGGACTAGGTAGTCCCATGTATTAGAAAAGATCTCACCAGATTAGAGGAATTGGGAGGTTGATATATCAGGCTTGGCATGTTTGGCGATCTCTCTCCTTTTCTGTCTACCCTTCCACTCTCAATCTCTCTCTGTCCTATCAAATAAAAAAGAAGAAAGAAAGGAGGGAAGAAAAAAAAATAGCCACTAGGAGTGTGGGTTCATAGTCCCTATACTGAGCCCCGTCAATAACAAAAGATCCAGCACAAAGCCCAGTTGGCATGAACTCGCATCTAGGCTGCTGTCTGTCTACTCTCTTGGGCACACCTTCCACAGGTGCCATCTGCCACCCTGCTTCTAACTGCCCTAAATTTAGCACACAGGTAGTATTAACACACATACACATTGCCAGTATTCTAATTACATGTCTGTTCCCATTAGACCATAAATGTGGCAAGTTCTGACATGTACCAGACACTGAAGACTCACACTATCTCTTTGAATTTGCAATAAAAGAAGGTGCAGTCTTACTTGGTTTGAGAAGAAAGTAGTGATTAGTAAGATTGGGAATGGCTAGATTAAGGCAAGCTACATCTAGACAAATCTTCCTTCTTGTTTAATGTGGCTACTCGGTTATTAAATTTGTGAACTTCCCTGAACAGCCAGGACTTGGGCACAGAAATATGCCAACTGTTTTATCCCTTGCAAACTGGGGGCATGTGACAAGCTGCCTAATAACATGAGCACTGCTAGCGGACACAGCTGAACCCAGAACTTTTAAGTGGTAAGCTGCCAACCCGTCTTTAGGAATGCTATGCCATGCTAAACTTTCCTGTCAGACCTGCTGAAGGCAAAGAGCCAGGGAGCTCCTCCATGTTTCCTAACAAAACAGAGATGTGAAAACAAGACTTGTGAGATTTGGCACAAAACTGAAGTCAATGAAATACTAAATAGGAGCTTATATGTTCTCATTCAAATTGTCAATAGCATATGTACAGAATATCATGCTAGCTAGTTTACATTAATTTCCTGAGTAACAAACACCATGATTTATTTATATGTATATGTAATATATATATGTTGTTTAAAGTAGGCCATGCACAACTGAGTCTCATCTAGATTATGCCAACCTGAATGATGCAAAATTCCTTCTTATGGAGACCAGGAAATGGCTCACCTGATAGAGTGCCCTCTCTCTGCCTCTCTCTTAAAAAAAAATTCTCTTTCTGAGTTTAATTACCTTCAGGATATAAGTTCTACTTCCAACTCGGAGACCTATAAGAAGCAGGTGGCCAGGATGCCAAAAGGTCTAAACGTGCTCTTAATTGGGATATTTGAGAGAACAAGATTTATTTGCCTGGAGAAATGAAAGCATTATTGAATGGAGGGGCTAGTTGGAAGCCAAACCTTAAAGCATGGCTTTTCAAGTAGTTGAAGAACAGAAAGCTACCCCAGAAGTTGACTTCACAGTTACGGTCAGGAAGAGCATTAGGGGTCAAGGTCTTGAAAGGCCCAGCAAGAGAATCACAAGTTGCCCAAGGACTGCCCCACCAATGGGATGTGTCCAGCAGAGGATGGATGAGTGATGACCAGTGGTGTCGCTGATGGATGAGTCTCCTCTCCTGGAGATCAAGATCTCTTGAGGGAATCAAGGACCCGTCAAGACCCTTTCAATCCAATGGTCTTCACTGGAGACAAGGGCAGGACCAGCAGGGCAAGAGACATGTCAAAGCTCTCGGCTCTACCACGGTACATGACAGTGGCTGAATAGTTCCAGCAGTGGCTCTGGGTGGCTGGGCTGAGCAAGAATCCTGCTGGTGATCCCTTACTGCGAGGAAGCCGGTGGGAAATGAAATGAGCAGAGAGGACAAAGACTAGAGAAAATGAGCCTGCAGGCTGTCAGGCAGGAGACTTCAGGAGGAAGACATCCAGCTCACAGGACAGAGGAGATCATTATTTTTTATTGAAGATCCCGGGAAGAAAACGGCAGAACCAATTTCAGTGCTTCTGTATTTTCTTAAACCAGCAGGGCTGCTTTCTCTCTAGCGCAAGCAGCTCTAACATCCTCATAGCTCTCAACTATAGGGAATAGCACTGAAGAAAGGCTTTCTGTAAGTCTGTTAGCATTCTAGATCTCTTCCTTGGTGAATATTCATTGATGGTCCGAGAAATGCAAATAAAGACAACAATGAGATACCACTTCACTCCTGTGAGAATGTCCTACATCAGAAATGAGAGTAACAACAAATGCTGGAGAGCTCGTGGTGGGAATATAAATTGGTCCAACCCCTGCGGAGAGCACTCTAGAGAACTCTCAGACGACTAGAAATCGACCTACTCTACGACCCTGCAATTCCTCTCCTAGGGATATGTCCTAAGGAATCTAACACACCCATCCAAAAAGATCTGTGTACACCTATGTCCATAGCAGCACAATTTGTAACAGCCAAAACCTGGTAGCAACCTAGGTGTCCAACAACAGATGAGTGGCTGAAGAGGTTGCGTTACATATATACAATGGAGTACTACTCAGCTATTAAGAATAATGAATTCACCTTCTTCCCCTCATCTTGGACACAGCTTGTAGGAAATAAGCCAGAAAGTGAAAGATAAGGGATGATCTCACTCTAGACAGAAGTTGAGGAATAAGAACAAAAGAGGGAACACAAAGCAGAACTTGGACTGGGTCTGGTGTACTGCAACAAAATAAAGGACTCTGGTGCGGGGGGAGGGCTTTCAGATCCTGGTGGTGATTGTGTTTGGCAGAAAAATGAGAAACTTCACACATGTGCCCATAATTATATTTACTGTAAACCATTAACACCTCCAATAAAAAATAAAAAGGAATAAAGTAAAAAGGCTTTCATTATATTTTTTTCAGACAGAGAAGGAGAAAAGGTAGAGAGAGGGAGGGAGGAAGACCACAGCACTGACGCTTCCTTCAGAGTAGTGGGAAGCAGGCTTGAACCTGAGTCCTATACATGAAGCAGCATACTATCCAAGTGAACTATTTCACCAACTTGAAAAAAAAAAAGCTCTTCTTACTTGAAACCTTCCCCTATGATCTATGTGTTACTGCCAGCCTGTGGCCTTGCTTGGCCCCCTTCCCATAGCCCTCATCACACACTACCACCCATAAATAGACTGGGGACATAGGGTCAATGAAAAAAAAAATCAGACTAATAATATAATTCACATGTGCAGTGGGGCAAAAAGAACCCCTGGCCTCCTAGTTATAAAAACTGAAATGTGTGAGAAATTTTACAGACTCAGAAAGTAGTGAGGTGAAGAGAAAGATACTAAGTTGACCCAAATATTTTATTTGTTGCTTAAAGGGGGCTGGGGATGAAAAGGAAAATAAATCATTAAAGTGACTGTCAGAATGCCTTGAGGATAAGAACACTAACTAGGACTCTGGTTCTAAGTGTTACAGAGAGTAATAAAGGCGCTGGTTTCGTTTCCTTAGCATTTCCTTGGGCTGAGCAGTCCTATTTCAACACAAGATTATGGGCAGTGCTGACAGCCATTCAGGCCCAGGGCAAGCATTACTGCCTTCCAGCAGGCCTGCCTACAACTGAGCTGTAAACCATTAACTGCCTCTAGCTAGAAGCTGCCTTTTGTTGTTGTTGCCTTAATACTAAGTTACCTACAACCTTAGGCCAGATAGATCAGGATCATTTTGGTCCTGTCAGTATCTAAGATGTTGTTAGTAGATTTTATTAAATGACACAAAGTTTGGCGAGGTCAAGTGCGGTACAGTAAATTCCAACATGGGATTTTCGAAGAAAAACAAGTTCCCCAACTAAATTGGTTATAATAATAATTACCTAGTGCCCTTTTGAACCCTAAGACTACAAGGAGCCTTCCCCATTCTCTTTAAAGTCTGTATTTCTCCAAGTCCTGGAACCTCTGGCTCTTTGCTTGTATTTCTTGGTGCCTCTCCTCCCGACGCCTTACCTTGTTACACTGCCTCTGCTGATATCTGCTAAATCAACGACACCAGCACCACCAGGCCCCAATATGCTGCCACTGCCCTTTTGCTTCAGACTGTATCCAGAGATGCCAGGCCTGAGCTGTCAACCTTCCAACTCCAATAATCTGGTGAGACCTTTCCTAATACAGGGGAAAACCTAGTTCCACTTCAGATGGCTAGGTCCTAGGGGTCTGGATATGGATATATATATACATATATACACACACACACACACACACACACACACATACATACATATATGCATAAATTAGGGGAAACTATATTCCTCAAAGTAAAAGTGCTCATTAGTCCTCTGAGATTCGATTTAGAGCTAATTAGCTCGGCAATCTAGTAGAAAGGACTAAAGGAGGCACCATCAGTTTTCTAATCAAATATATATTACTTAGGCTTGGACGCTCTGTTCTCTTACCCCTACTTCACTTCCCTCAATCACTCTATCTACTCAATGAATTATACAGAAGAAAGTAAGTAAGATACACCTCTTGATCTCTTCTGACAGCATTATTGTCACCCCTTGACAATCTTTAGAAGAAATACTATATACAACTAACTGACCGAGAGCTGCGTCAACTAAAAGGCAATTACTGTCTCTATGACAACCTAGATTGGAATCACCAAGCAAGTAAATGCAGTAAAACTCAAGGTTAGACTCCCCTAAAATCTTAGGTGTATTTCTTCCTTGAGACCAGACCCCATGAACCTACTCAAGGAAGACTGGACCTGCAATGAGTGCAGCCTAGAAGGCTTCTAGCTGTGACCGCTGACTGTGAGCTCAGACCTATAGGGATTCTGAGGGTGTGCATAAATATGAACATACATGGGCCCTGGGTCAGATCGATGTGGCAAAGTTAATTATATTTACCAACTTTCTTCAAGTTTGGGAGCTAATCTCTTCCTGCTGCAGCTTTCTAGTTCTATGTATTCTCAACTCAGACACCATCTTCCCAGACAATATTTTTAGACTGCCTCTATGCTAGCTATCAAGCTGCAGCAGAAATTACCAAGGTCATAAATTTTAAAGACATTTTCAATGAAACGAATCCAATTACAAAGAAGACTAAGGCAAGTATAAACCTATGGGACTACATCAAATTAAAAAGCTTCGTCACAGCAAAAGAAACCACTACCCAAACCAAGAGACCCCTCACAGAATGGGAGAAGATCTTTACATGTCATACATCAGATAAGAGTTTAATAACCAACATATATAAAGAGCTTGCCAGACTCAACAACAAGACAACAAATAACCCCATCCAAAAATGGGGGGAGGACTTGGACAGAATATTCACCACAGAAGAGATCCAAAAGGCCGAGAAACACATGAAAAAATGCTCCAAGTCTCTGATTGTCAGAGAAATGCAAATAAAGACAACAATGAGATATCACTTCACTCCTGTGAGAATGTCATACATCAGAAAAGGTAACAGCAGCAAATGCTGGAGAGGGTGTGGGGTCAAAGGAACCCTCCTGCACTGCTGGTGGGAATGTAAATTGGTCCAACCTCTGTGGAGAACAGTCTGGAGAACTCTCAGAAGGCTAGAAATGGACCTACCCTATGACCCTGCAATTCCTCTCCTGGGGATATATCCTAAAGGAACCCAACACATTCATCCAAAAAGATCTGTGTACACATATGTTCTTGGCAGCACAATTTATAATAGCCAAAACCTGGAAGCAACCTAAGTGTCCAACAACAGATGAGTGGCTGAGCAAGTTGTGGTCTATATACACAATGGAATACTACTCAGCTGTAAAAAATGGTGACTTCACTGTTTTCAGCCGATCTTAGATGGACCTTGAAAAAATCATGTTGAGTGAAATAAGTCAGAAACAGAAGGATGAATATGGGATGATCTCACTCTCAGGCAGAAGTTGAAAAACAAGATGAGAAAAGAAAATACAAGTAGAACCTGAAATGGAATTGGTGTATTGCACCCAAGTAAAAGACTCTGGGGTGGGTGGGTGGGGAGAATACAGGTCCATGAAGGATGATAAATGACATAGTGGGGGTTGTATTGTTAAATGGGAAACTGGGGAATGTTATGCATGTACAAACTATTGTATTTACTGTTGAATGTAAAACATTAATTCCCCAATAAAGAAATAAATTTTAAAAAAAAGAAAAAAAAAAGAATTACCAAGGTCATGGGCCCCTAGGAACATACGTAAAATAGACTTCCTAGCTTCTATCCATCCTAAAATCCCTATTCCAAGTTCCCTATTGGAGCTTGAAGAAATCATGTTAAGTGAAATAAGTCAGAAACAGAAGGATGAATATGGGATGATCTCACCCTCAGGCAGAAGTTGAAAAATAAGATCAGAAGAGAAAATTCTAAGCAGAACCTGGACTGGAGTTGGTGTATTGCACTGAAAGAAAAGACTCTGGGGTGGGTATGGGGGGGGTGTGTGTGGGGGGTGTGCAGGTCCTGGAAAAGGATGACATAGGACCTAGTAGGGTTTTATTGTTTGTTTTTTTCCCCTTTTGTTGCCCTAGTTGTTTTTTATTGTTGTTGTAGTTATTATTGTTGTTGTTACTGATGTCGTCATTGTTAGAGTAGAGAGAAATGGAGAGGGGAGGGAGGGGAAGACAGAGAAGGGGAGAGAAAGACAGACACCTGCAGACCTGCTTCACCACTTGTAAAGCAACTTCCCTACAGGTGGGGAGCCAGGGGCTTGAACCGGGATCCTTACGCCTTCACGCCATGTGCGCTTAACCCACTGCACTACTGCCCAACTCCCATGGGGGGTTTTATTGTTATGTGGAAAACTGAGAAATATTATGTATGTACAAACTACTGTGTTTTCTGTTGACTGTAAAACATTAATCTCCCAATAAAGGAAAAATAATAATAATAGTAGTCAGGGGCAGGGGGGCAATGCACTGGGTTAAGCACACATTTGCAGGGGGGGCACTGGTAAAGCAGGTCTGCAGGTATCTTTCTTTTCCCCTCCTCTCTCAGTTTCTCTCTGTCCTATCCAACAACAATGGAAAAAAAAAAAAAAGATGGTCACCAGGAGCAGTATATTGAGTGCAGGCACTGAGCCTCACTAGTAACCTAGAGGTATAATAAATAATAACAGTCAACCCAGATTTGTGACTGAGGGAGAACCACTGCAGTTTCCATTGGAGGGAATGGGGACACAGCACTCAGGTGCTAGGAAAGGTTTGGAATTATACCCTGTTATCTTATACTTTATAAATCAATGTTAAATCACTAATAAAAAAAAGGTTTATCTAAAGAATATTAATTTCCCTCAACCCAATAAAAATGATTTGACGGAGAGGAAAAAAAAAAAAAAGATTCCCAGTGTAACTGACATCAGGTTACAATCAGGTCTCCTTGGCAACACTTCCCCCCTTCAGTGACTGTATTTTCACAGTAACTAATGACTTCATCCAGAGCTATCTCCTTTAAGAAACATATCTTTATTTGTGAGTTTTTATTGTGGTTAGTCCAAGGAATTCCATCCCAACCTAAAAGGTCTTGGGTTGATTCTGATGTTGTGAGTGATGGGTTTCAAGTGCCTGCAGACAGAGAGAGGTGACAGAGTGGCTCTTACAAAAGCAACAGTTGGTTTTATCTAAGTCCAGAAAGGATTTGCTAGGAATTGGTAAAAGAGGTGGGATTTTCAGCTTACCCCCCACCTGTATCCAGCACTTCTCTGGGATTTTTTTTTATTCCTTCTACTTTCTACTTGCCATGCACTCTCAGTAACACAGGATGCCTCAACTAAATCTCAAAAGACAGCTTCCACTCAAAACTGAGTCTGTCTCTACAACATGACTGCAAATTCTATAACTCAGAAATAAACTGACATGGTGAAACACACACACACACATAATGTCACTATTGAGCCTCACAACTCCCTACTCACCCAAATTTGGTCCACTCTCTCACATGTCACCCAAACCATATGCAACAGGTCCCAAACACAATACCAAGGAAAGAGACTGAGAGGGGACAGGTGGCATTTGCAAAATGGAAGTAACCCCCACTATCTTTCTGTGGGGTCTGTCTATAATAGTAACAGATTTTCTTAGATGTCACAGCTCTCTCTGCAGCTATTATCACAGTCTTTCTGTCACCTCTCTTATCTTCAGGAATTTGAAAGAAAACATTAAGCAACATTAAAATTGGGGCCCAGGGGGTAGTTATGTGAGCAGAGTGCTGGATTTATAAGCATGAGGTTCTGAGTTTTATCTCCAGCATTCCATATACCAAAGTTCTCTCTTTCTCTATCTCATGGTAGTAAAAAAAAAAAAAATCTTCTAAGGAAATGAAAATTAATCCAAGGCCCTGTACCGTAAACTGAGTTTCTTGGGGCAGGAACCTTGCCTTCTTCATCTTGAATTCTTGGGTCTGGGTAAAATAAGTAAATTAAGTAAAATACTTTTTTTTTAAGTCTTTACTTATTGGATAGAGGCAGTCAGAAATCTAAAGGGAGAGAGAGAGAGAGAGAGAGAGAGAGAGAGAGAGAGAGAGACCTGCAGTACTGCTTCACCACTCATGAAGCTTTCCCCCTGCAGGTGGGGACTGGGGGCTTGAACCCAGGTCCTTGCACACTGTAACATGTGCACTCAATCAGCTGCGCCACCACCCAGCCCCCAAAATACCTGTTTTCCAAGAAGGTGTATATCAAAGCATCAGTAACTATAAAAGTATCACAGACTGTGCCTTGTGGCATGTCCTGAAAGGTTAGATGATAAGCATGCAGACGCTTTCAGGAGGCTTAAGATCCCTACTTCATTCAGAGCCCACTCAGTTGCCAACCTGTAGCACTAAGAAGCAAGAGGTGACCCCCTCCCCCCCAAAAAAAGGCATTTTCACAGCTGTATCTCTATCCTTAAGACAATACCAGTCAGCACAGAAGCACTGATGTTCCATAAAAGCATTTCACAAGACACAGCTATATACAAATAATGTCAAAGGACATAAATTACAGTGATGTTGTGTATGACACAGCAAATCCTAACAAAGAGATGTTCAGTTGCCAAATAATTTAATGACAGCAATAACTATCTATTGCCTTCTTAAACCCTAAGACAGCAGGAACCTCCCACTTCGACTAGAGAGCCTGTATTTCCCCCAGTCCTCTAGGGTGGGGCTCACTTTCCTGCATGCTTCTCTCAACTCTGATCTGTAGTCAGATGCGCTATCCATTGCACCACTGGCCCTGGCCTGCTTCTCTCAATTCATACCAAATGATATTGCATCTGCTGATCTCAACCTAATCAATACAACAAGTACCATCTCAGGATGCTTCACTTCAGGCTGTGTCCAGAGACATCAGGCCTAGAATGTTAACACTTCAGCCTCATTATTCGGGTGAGACCTTTCCTTTCACAGGATTCTCTAACTCCATTCATGTGGTTCACTTCCTAACAAAGTCCCAAAACCTAGATATAGACCAGGTCCCATGAGATAGAGCATATGTTCACATGTATCTATAAATTAGGGCAAAATATATACCTGAAAGCAAAAGTGCACAATAGTCTACAGTGAGTCAGTATATGCAGCAAGCAAGTAGAAAGACCTAAAAAGACACCATAAAGTTCCTACTGAAGTGGTCCGGGAGTTGACACAGTGGATAAGACTTTGGACTCTCAAGCGTGAGGTCCCAAGTTCAATCCCCGGCAGCACTTGTACCAGAGTGATGTCTGGTTCTTTCTCTCTCTCCTATTATTTCTCATGAATAAATAAATAAAACTTTAAAAATTCCTAATGAAATAGTGTCTACTTAAGATACCCTCCTTACCTACTTCCTATTATACTTCACTCACTCCAAAGCTAACCTTATCAAAGTAAGGACTGCAAAAGCTGAATACAGGCAAGAGACTGGCATACTTTAACGATGACTCTTTAGTCACTATCAGTCCACCCCATCAGCTGGGGCCCTAGTCGGGGAGTCCTGAGATTCCCAAACAGACAAGATGGGCCTAGACCTCAAATAAATCCCTCTCTCCATTGTTACCAGTCATTCCTAGCAGGAACACCACAATAGACCCTTTTGTGGGCCCTGATAGGACCTTGCCCTCAACATGAATCAACAACAGTAGAGAATGTTCCATCCTCTGAAAGGAGGTTGCACAACATACTCTATGCTACACCTGAGGAAGATGGGTCCTGAAACTGGGGTAGCTTGGAACGTTCCTACTCATGACCACAGAATGTGAGCTCAGATCTACAGGAATGCAGAAGTCACACAGGCTCCTAAGCTAAATATGGGCTCCGGATCAGATCAAATCAATAGGGTTTACAGTCAACAATATTTATACACCTTTCCCATATTTGGGAGCTACTCTCTTCCCTGATCCAGCTTTCTGGTCCTTTTTCCAGCCATGGCATTATCTCCCCAGACAATAACTTGGGTCCATCTGCATATCAGATGACAGGCTCAGGAGAAAAAAAAAAAAAAGCACTAGTATAGTCATAGGTCCTTTGGAATATAACTAAAATAGGCCTACTAACTATCTGCAAAATGGAGAGCCCCCCCCCCCAACTCTTCATCTGAGCTATTCCAACCTTTAGGTTCATTAGTCAACACTTTGTTTAGCTTCGTATGTTCATTCTTTTTTCAGCCACCAGGTTCCAGATGCTAACATGATGCCAATAGAACTTCCCTGGGCAGATGACACCACCAGTGTGTCCTCTACCCACTACCCCAAAACCCCGCCCCATTAGGGAAAGAGAAAGACAGGCTGGGAGTATGAATCAACCTGCCAATGCCCATGTTCAGCAGGGAAGCAATTACAGAAGCCAACCTTCCACCCCCCATAATATCCATTCATCCATGCTCCCAGAGGGATAAAAGCAGGAAAGCTGGGAGTCGGGTGGTAGTGCAGTGGGTTAAGCGCATTGGCGTAAAGCGCAAGGACTGGCGGAAGGATCCCGGTTCAAGCCCGTCTCCCTACCTCCAGGGGAGTCGCTTCACAGGCAGTGACGCAGGTCTGCAGGCGTCTATCTTTCTCTCCTATCTAACAATAATAACTACAACAACAACAAAAAAGGGCAACAAAAGGGAAGATAAATTAAAAAATTTTTAAAAAATAGAAAGTTATTGGGGAGGGGATGGGATACAGAGTTCTGGTGGTGGGAACTGTGTGGAGTTGTGCCCCTCTGAGCCTATGGTTTTTGTGTTTCCTTTTTATATTAAAAAAAAAAGCATTCCACACTGGTCAGTAAGTGACCACTTCGGATCAAACTGGACAATACTGAGGTCGGGAGGTGGCACACTCAGTTAAGTGCCCGTATCAAACTGGTCAATACAAAGTTTCACACAGGCACATGGCAGAAAGCCTGGACCTGGGCCAGAGAGCTTTCTGAGTAAAGCACAAGCCTTTGTCATGAGTGTGGCCAGGGTTCAGGCCTGGAGGTGCTAAGGCAGTGGAGGAAAAGCTGAGTGCATGCTATGTCATCTCTCCTCTGTCTCTATCCGAACGAAAGGTAGCCAGAGCAGCAAAACTGTGCATGCCCAAAGCTGTAGTTCTGTGAAAAAGAAAAGGCGAGAGGGAGAACACGTGACCCAATGAACAATCTTTCCAGAGTGAAGCATGGCTCCGTGTCCAAGGCATGTGTACATTATTCATTTTACTAACTAGGAGTCATGGCCTTAGAGTCCTTTGCCTAGAGATTGTTGTGCAGTAGAAACCAGCATGGGGCAGGCAGGATGACTCAGGGGGACATGGATGCCACCAGTTTGAGTCATTGCTCCCTGGAAGTCACTAGTCAGGATAACAGCAGTTGTTCATTGCCTGATGGGACTGGTTCCTCAGGCTGGCCGAGCACAGAACAAGTAAATCAACGTCACTTTCTTTCTTAACATCTTAAAGCCTGACAGGCAAAGCCTGCCCTGTGGCCCATAACACAGAGCCGGTGAGAATAGGCACCAGGCAGGTGAGCCAAACAGGGGGGCATGGCACCTTCAGTGCAGGAGAGTGCTGCGCACCCCACTAGCCTCTTTGTGCTCCCTGCTCCCTGTCTTGGCTGCTTTGGTTGTTTGAGGAATTTGTGTACATATAACTAAAATTGCTGGGCCCATGTGGTGGCTCACCCAGTGGAACACACAAGCTACAGTGTATAAGGACCCAGGTTCAAGCCCCCAGTCTCTACTTGTGGGGAAGAAGCTTCAAGAGTCATGAAACAGTGCTACGGGTATCTCTTCTGTCTCCCTATCTCTCCCAACCCTCTCAATTTCTATTTATTTTATTTTATTTATTTATTACAAACAGAAATTGAGAGGGGAGGAGGAAATAGGGAGACAGATAGACACCTGCAGCCCTGCTTCACCTGCTTCACCAGGTGGGGGACAGGGGCTTGAACCCGGGTCCTTGCATGCTCAACCAGGTGCACCACTGCCTGGCTCCAACCCTCTCAATTTCTGTCTCTATAATAGCTTAAAAATTCCTTATGATGTTAGTTCACAGTAAACATACAAGCTGACAGGTGAAAATAAGAGTGGCCTCCTCCTCCTCTTGTGGAGTGGTAACTAATCTGAGGTGCAAGACCATGGATTTGCTGGAGAGCTCTATTTCCTGAGCCCCTCCCCCACTCATGATTTTTCCTATTGGATGGGCTCAGTGCCTTTATGAAGAGTCCACTGCTCCAAGCAGCCATTTTTTCTTTTATTTGATAGGACAGAGCGAAATGGAGAGGCAATGGGGAAGACAGACACCTGCAGACCTGCTTCACCCCTTGTGAAGCTTCCCCCCTGCAGGTGAGGACCACAGGCTTGAACTTGAGTCCTTGTGCGTGGTAGTGTGTGCTCTCCTGAGCCTGGGATGCATTATCGTAATTCACCTGCTGGAGAGAACCTATACCACAGTGTAGTCCGACTACAAATGATAGGCTACTCTAAAATGTGGGAAATGAACTACTAGCTGGCAAGGAACCGTCCACATCCTGATCTCATACTCGGGTCTCTCTGGAAAGCACAAGAGCAGGTCAACTCCTCGCATGGGCTTTTGCCCTTCTATCTGCCTGCAGATATTCCTGAAGAGCGGGGCCATCCTGCAGGGGCCTGCCCTGTCCACACATAGGAAAGGCTCATCTCTATTCCAGAAGGACTTCCTGAAGTTTCCAGAGCCAAATGCTTAGGGTTAAATCTGAGACTCTGCAGTATGTTGGGATTTCTTTTATTATTATTTTTTTTTATTTATTTAAAAAAGGAGGCATTAACAAAACCATAAGATAAGAGGGGTACAACTCCACATAGTTCTTACCACCAGATCTCCGTCTCCCCTCCACTCCCTGACAGCTTTCCTATTCTTTATCCCTCTGGGAATATGGACCCAAGGTCATTGTGGGATGCAGAAGGTGGAAGGTCTGGCTTCTGTAATTGCTTCCCCGCTGAACATGGGCATTGACTGGCCGATCCTAATAAAGTCCATTGCAGAATGAGGCCCCAGGGATTAGAAGAAAGTCACTAAAGAGCCTGTGCTGACAGATGCCTCAGCAGATGTGTAACTGTGCATTCTGTGTGTCCATCTACACTGCAAACCCCTCTCCAGTCCAGCCTTCCTTGCTGAGAGTCCGCCTAAAGCAAAGAAATATCTCTCTTTTAATGTTCTTTCTGTGTTTATTGTTAAGCAGTCACCTTCATTGCTAAGGGGAAAAAAAAAAGAGGGGCTCTATACAAACCTTGAAGTATTGTCTTTCTACAACATGGGTCATAAAACCAACAAGAAAAGGGAACAGTGAAACCCAGTAATCCTGGGGTGAGTCCAAACTGCAACGAATTCAAGGAAATAGCAGGTGTGAGATGCCCTTCTTGGGTAGAAGGATGGGCCATAAACCTTCTGTTCAGGAACCCAGCAGGCTTCTGCGTGCAGGAAGCCACAGTTTTCTGCCACAGTCGCCCGTCCTGTTCACCACTGCTGGGAAGACACAGCTTAGGCACACCCCCAGCACCACATGTCGCACACATGCCCTTCTCCTGAGTACCAGCAGCTCCCCCAAATAGGCAGTGCTTGCAGAAAGCAAAGGCAAACGAGTGTGAATCAGCCAAATACCGCAGCTATGGAAAAGCCATCGCTTTTGATGGTGCAGGCTCTTAAGAGTCTTGATTGGCCCAACAGGAGGGAACTGAAGGGCTGACTGGTTTGTTAGCCAGATCCAGCACAGGAAGCAATTAGGTTTATAGGCAGTAGGAAGGAAGAGCCCCCCAAAGGCCCCAGAAACACAAGTAGCTCATACTGCTCTCTCCTATTGTGAAGGCAGGTCCAAGCTATTCTCCCGCAGCCACCCACCTTAAAGCACTGATTGCAGAATCTGTGCAGAGAGACCTGCAGGTGAGGGTGTGACTTCTAGGCTAGCGGATAAACTTTCCCAGCTGCTGTGAATAAGTGAAAGAGGTCAGTGCCCTAAAGGGAAAAAAGGCGGGAGTCAGGCGGTAGCGCACTTGGCACAAAGCGCAAGGACCAGCGTAAGGATTCTAGTTCGAGCCCCCGGCTCCCCACCTGCAGGGGAATCGCTTCACAAACGGTGAAGCAGGTCTGCAGGTGTCTGTCTTTCTCTCCCCCTCTCTGTCTTCCCCTCCTCTCTCCATTTCTCTCTGTCCTACCCAACAACGACATCAACAATAATAACGACAACAAGAAAACAACAAGGGCAACAAAAGGGAATGAATGGATAAATAAATAAATAAATATCAAACAAATCTTAAAAAAAAAAGAATAGACCTAAAATAGACCTACTACCTTTTTCCAAAATGAAGACACCCAAACTCATTTGCTATTCTTGCCTTTAGGTTCCTGACTATTAAACAATTTGTTCTGCTTTATGTCTTAATACTTGTTTAGCCACCAAGTTGCAGGTGCTACCGTCATGACGCCAACCTGGCTTCCCTGGGACAGAGCACCTCATCAATGTACCCTGGAACCTCACCTCCCCAGAGACCTGCCTCACTAGGGAAAGATAAGGACAGGCTGGGAGTGTGGAGTGACCTGCCAATGCCCATGTTTAGCACAGAAGCAATTACAGAAGCCAGACCTTCCACCTTCTGAACCCCATAATGTTGCTGGGCCCATGCTCCCAGAGGAATAAAGAATAGGAAAGCTTTCAAGGAAGAGGATGGGATATAGAACTCTGTTGGTAGAAACTGTAGCCCTCTTATCCTATGGTCTTGTCAATATTTTTATTTTATAAATAGATTAACAACAATAAAAACCAAAACTTTTCTTAAGCTCACTAAGAGAGTGACATGATAAAAAAAAATAATCTCAAATAAAGGAAGTAATATTGCAACTGGGACCGCAGAGACACAAAGGCTCATGAAAACTACCTTGTACATATATATCATGCAAACCAACTAGACAACCTAGAAGAAACGGACATACTCTTAGGGTCATACAACCTGCTAAGACTGAACTGAGAGTAAACAGAGAACCTGACCAGGTCAGCCATGAGTGCAAAAGTCTCTCCAAGTACAAAAAGCCTGTGTCCAGGCTGCTTCACAAATGAATTCTCCGAAACTTTCAAAGAACAGTTAACACTCATCCTGCTCAAACTCTTCCCCTACGTTGAAAGGGGGAATGCAATGACTCCCGAACACATTCTACAATGCAGGAAAGAAGTGGAAATAGGAGGAAAAAAACTATTAGCAAACCAAGAAAAAAAAAAAGAGAGAGAGACTGGGTGAACCTTGGGTGAGGTAGAGTATAGCAGAGCCAAACTGTGTGTATGTGGAGTGGGAAAGACAGGACATCATGGGGAAGAGAGAGTTGGGTTGGTAGTAGAATTAGGGTGCGAACATTTATCAAGAGGAGACAAGAAACATGGATCAGCAGCTGTTCTGTGAGCCATTATTTCCTCAGAATGAAATTATTTTTTAAAAGAAAGGAAACTATAGGCCAATATACCTGATGCAAAAATCCTCAGCAAAGTCTCGGCAAATCAAATCTAACAACACAGCAAGAAAGTAAGACCAAGACACTCATCTCAGGGCGGCAAATATAAGAAAAATAAAATAAAGCATTAAAAGTTAAAAAATAAACAAATAAAAGCATAGAAAAAAGAGAGAGAGAGAGAGAGAAAGTGAGCATAATGCCCCAAAGGGATGAGTGAACACAGAGCCCTAAGATGCCCAAACTCCACGTGCAGCTCTGACCAAACAAAGCCAAGGGTTGCTGGCGATCACACTGTGTCTTACCTCCAGAGACAGAGGGCACGGTTCTCAAACTCCTCTCTGCAACAGCGACCGGGCCTCACCCCAACAACGTGACCAACCTGCCAATGACAGAAAGAGAAGGGAAGTGTCACTGCTGACCTGGCTCCCATTCCCGTGCACCTAGAACTCGCCTCTCACCCAAGGAGGCCTCACAGGATGGGGTGGCAGCAACAGCCTCATCAGCAGAGTAACATTTCAACTGCCCGGAATCCCCAGACTCAAGGCAGGCAGGTTTGCTGACGCTTCTCGGAGGAGAGTGAGCTAACATTTTATGAACACACACACCTGGGCCCCGGCTAATTGGGGCTGGCAGATGCTGGTGAAACCAACCATAGCCCTCATCACATCCCTCCACAAAAGTGGCTGTTTACCAAGGAGCTGGCAGAACTCCGCAGAACACTGACATACAGCAGGGTGTTCTGGCAGGTCCAAGCAGTCACAGGTTGAGCGCCTCCACACACAATGGAGACTCTGTGCCCTTCACCAAGCCTGCTCTGGAAGACGGCCCTGCCAGCTGATGAAATGATGACAACACAAGACTGGATACTCGAGGAAGAGGTGGGGAGAGAACTGGAAGCGTCTCCTACAGGCACTCAAAGAAGCAAACGTAAGAGATAAACAGTAATTCTGGCCACTTGTAAGAAAGCTATGTCTATCCCTGTTTGTGATGACTAATTGTTTTAAAAATGGTTTTTGTTTTTAATTTTTATTAAGTGTTTTAACATTAATTTACGAAATTACAAGATAACAAGGGTACAGCTCTGCCTCGTTCCCACCACCGGAGTTCTGAATCCCCAACTCCTCCATGGAAAGCTACAATAGTTCTCTAAAGGTTGCAGATATGGGTTAACTATTATTTCTATAACTACCTGTCTAGATTTATATATTTTACCCTCTCTTTTTTTTCCCTATGGTCCCATCTTCTTTTTCTTTCTTTTTTAAAAAAAAAAAAATATATATATATATATATAATTTATTATTGGATAGAGACAGAGAGAAATTGAGAGGACTGGGGGAGACAGAGAGGGAGAGGGAGAGAGGGAGAGAGACAGAGAGAGAGAGGGAGACCTGCAGCCCTGCTTCACCACTTGTGAACTTTTCCCCTACAGGTGGAGACCAGGGGCTTGAACCTGGGACCTTGTGCACTGTAATGTGTGCGTTTAGCCGGGTGTGCCACCTCCTACCCCCATTCCCTCTTCCTTTCCAACTCACACATACACCTACTACTACATCCAAGTCTCCCTCCCTTCTTCTCTTTCCGGGTCCTGATGGAGTTTGAGTTCAGAGCCCTCTGGTCATGATGGTTAATTTTAAATAACAACTGGGCTGGGCTATAAGATCCAGTTGATTGGTCAAATATTAGCAGAAATAAGTATATATAGATAGAGATGCAGATAGATATTTTTAGGTGTGACTAAAATTTAAGTCAGTAGAATTTAAGTAAAGTAGGTACCGTTTGTTTATTTTTTTTTAAGATTTAACTTATTTATTTATGACAAAGATAGGAGGAGAGAAAGAACCAGACATCATCACTCTGTCACCTGTACTGCTGAGGAAGTGAACTCAGGACCTCATGCTTGAGAGCCCAGTGCTTAATCCGCTACACCACCTCTGGACCACTAGCTGGTACCACTTATAATGGGAGTAGGCTTTACACAGTCAGTTGAGACTTTAGGGTAAAAACTAAGGTAGTTTAAGGGGAAAATAATAATTCTGCCTTTCAAGATTATCTGGACCCAAGAATCTGATAGCAACTCTTCCCTGGCCTCCAGCCTCCTGGCCTGTCAGCAGATTTGGAACTTTATTGGCCTCTACAATCACGTGGATCAAGAAGTTAATGCTTTAACATCGACCTCAATCTCTTCCACTACAACTACTCACCCAACTTCTCCTCTTCCTGCATATGTGCATATGAATGTATATATTGGTAGAAATAGAGACAAAGATGCAAATATGCATTGTCATGCATTGTCTTATAAAGCATCATTTAATTTTTTTAGGATGTCTTGACTTATCAAATAAGTATACAATGGGGCTGGGGAACTAGCATAATGGTTATGCAAAATTACTTTCATTCTTGAGACTCTGAGGTTCAATCTCTAGTTCCACCATAAACCAGAGCTGAGGAGAGCTCTGGTCTGTCTCATCTCTCTCTCTCTCTCTCTCTTTCTCTCTCTCATTAAAATAAAATGAATCAATAAAATAAATAAAGTATGTAGAGAAAAATATAAAAATAGGCTCAAAGAACATGAGAAAAGGACAGTTTACAGAAATGTAAGTTATGAGCTACTAAGCCGTTAATTAATGTGGTTGATAAATTTAGTTCTGAGCATCTTAGTGGCCAAAGCAGAGACATATATGACTATCATACCGACTCTAAGATAAAGTACAGCATAGATACATTTTCTAAGAGTTGGCTTTTTCTTGTCATTGAGAAATTATTTCCAAGGTGCTAACAATCTGTCCTTTGAGTGAATTCTTAAAATGTCCTTTATCATCCACTCTAGTGACTTAGAAAAGAAGAGTAATTAAGTAACTGTTCCCCCAGGAAGATACGATAGTGAGTCTGCCCTAGCACTGCTCACTGCATCCCTCAGTGTGAAGTAGGATGTCAAACCAACACAATCCCCTGAAGCTATGAAGGAAAAACGGAGACAGAAACCGGACACAAAACAATGCGGTCATCTGGACTGGCTCAGAGGGAAATAAAAGAAAATTTCTAGACTTTATATCTGTTATTCATATACCCTTCCCTCCTCCCCCCCGCAAATTATTTCTCCCCAACAAAAATCAGGGTGGGAATTAGGGCACAATTGCCTGAGGTCTCTGCCAACAGCTGGGAGTAAATCTTTTCTCTGTTGCTGAGAAGAGGCAAAGCCACAGAAACAGGATTGTAAGCCCAGGTGATATAGGTCTAGGAGAATAGAAAGTGCTTTTTTTTTCTATGTTTACATTTGTAGACGGCGTGTGTGTGTGTGTGTGTGTGTGTGTGTGTGTGTGTGTGTGTGTGTGTGTGTGTCCTCCTGCATTTGGCTTAATTACTAAAATTTTAATTTTATTTTGAAATGTACATAGTATGATTTTAAAAAAATATTTATTTATTTATTTATTTATTCCCTTTTGTTGCCCTTGTTGTAGCTGCTGTTGGATAGAACAGAAAGAAATGGAGAGAGGAGGGGAAGACAGAGGGGGAGAGAAAGATAGACACCTGCAGACCTGCCTCACAGCCTGTGAAGCGACTCCCCTGCAGGTGGGGAGCTGGGAGCTTGAAATGGGATCCTTAGGCCGGTCCTTGCGCTTTGCTCCACCTGTGCTTAATCCATTGTGCTCCAGCCTGACTCCCATATTTATTTTTTTTTTTATCTGAAGCTTTTAGTACTTTATTTTAATTTTAAAGGGGACTTTACTTAATATCTACTACAAATTATCCAAGTTGTAAATAACATATTTATATATAGTAATAAAAGACTGGGGGAATGGATTATAGTTTGAGAGGATATGAAAAACACAGGATTAATTAATTCTGACAACAATCATTAATAAGAGAGAGAAAGTGAGAGTAAAGGGGACAGAACCAGAACTTGGTCTTGGGACATGCAATGTTGGGGATTGACTTTAGCACCTTATATTTTCAAATTCAAAGCTGTAGCCATTGTGCCTCTTTCTGGACTGCAAATGTGTGGTTTAGAAGTGTATAATTCAGTTTAATTCCTAGTCAGAGAATCCTGGGATTACTGCACAGACAGTAAGAGCCGAGACCTCTAACAGATCCCTCTCTCCACTGTCACTGGTCATCTCCATCAGGAACAACATAATGGGCCTCTTTGTGGGCCCCTACAGGACCTTTCCCTCAATGTGGATCAACAATGGTAGGGACTGCCCCATTCTCTGAAGGGAGGTTGGGCCAAATACTCTATCACTTGAGGAAGATGGGTCTAGCAATGAGTGCAGCCTAGAATGCTCCTAGCTATGACCACAGAATACGAGTTCAGATCTACAGGGATGCAGAGGTTACACAGGCTACTGCACTGAATGTGGGCCCCAGGTCAAATCGATGGGGTTTTTCAGTTAACCATATTTACACACTTTTCCCATATTTAGGAGCTACTCTCTACCCTGATACAGCTTTCTAGTCCTATTCCCAACTCTGACACCATCTCCCCAAACAATACCTTTGGCCTATCTACACGTTAGCTGTCGGGCTCAGGCAAAAATTAGTAATATCGTGGGCCCTTTAGAATATATCTAAAATAGACCTACTAGCTTTTTCCAAAATGGAGACCCCAAATCTCCTGTGCTATACTTCTGCCTTTAGGTTCCTGATTATTAAACAATTTGTTCTGCTTTATATGTTAATTACTTTTCAGCTGCTAATTTGTAGATGCTACTATGATGCCAACCTGACTTCCCTGAGCAGACAACCTAACCAATGTGTCCTGGAGCCCCACCTCCCCAGAACCCAGCCCCACTATGGAAAGAGAGAGACAGGTTGGGAATATGGATCGACCTGCCAACGCCCTTGTTCATCGGGGAAGCAATTATAAAAGCCAGACCTTCCACCTTCTGCACCCCATAATGATCCTGGGTCCATGCTCCCAGAGGGATAAAGAACAGGAAAGCTGTCAGGGGAGGGGATGGGATACAGAACTATGCTGGTGGAAGAAAATTGTGTGGAATTGTACCTCTTTTATCCTATGGTCTTGTCAATATTTTTCATTTTATAAATAAATTTTTTAAAATCCAGTGACATTAAGGACATTTATAATGTACAACCATCACAACTATCTGTTTCCAGATTTTTCTCATCAACCTCAACAGATATTTGTACCATTAAGTAATTGAGTCTCCATTACCCGTTCCCAGCCCTTGGTAACCACCATTCTTATCTTCTGAATCTGCATATTTGAGAGAACTCGTTGCAATCATCACAGTATCTGTCCTTTTGTGTCTGTATTTCATGGAACATAATTTAGCAAGGTCCCTCCCGACATTGCAGGTACAGATCAGGATCCCATCCTTTTTAATGGCTGAATACTATTTCACTGCAAGTATAAATAACATTTGAATTAGCCTGGTTTTTATCATTAATTCAATAACCAACCACTGATCACTTATAATAAAAAGGATTGATGTTTTTTTAACATTAACTTTTCTCTAAGAACAGTTTAGAGAAACAGAAGAGCTACTCCCCTAATGACAAACAACGAATGACACAAAAGCCAGCTTCAGAAGCCACAGCAAAAGCAGGAAAACAAAACATGACTCTTCTTCCTTAAGGATATGGGAACCCCTCCCTCCTTTCCTTTATCCCAATTAATGTTCTTCACATTTAAAACTGGAATAAAACTAGAATTTCCAACTACATGGTTAGTGTACACTGTGACTCTTCATAGCAAGGTGCCTCGAGCTTGTGACATGTCATTCTTGGACCCCAAACCTGAGATACTGCAAGTCTGTCAAAACAACATCAGGAAGTCAGAGGATTTGATCCCAGCCCCAACACACTGGAGGAAGCCCTAGTGCTGTGGTGTCTTTTCACCATTCCCTCAGCCTCTCTGTCGCTACTCCCTCCCTTTCTAGATGATAAAAACATCGGCTCAGAGTGGTGAAACCCCTAATGAAGACCGTGTGTGTCCGTGTCTGTCTGTCTGTCTTAGGCTGGGGACACAGCATAATGGTTCTGCAAAAGATTTTTATGCCTGAGGCTCTGAGGTCCCAGGATAGGTTCACAGTACCTCCATAAGCCAGAAGTGAGCAGTGCTCTAGGCCTCTCTCACCCCTTCTCTCTTTCAGTAAACAAAAAAAAGAAAATTTTCCCTCAGCTGCTTATTTTTTATTGTTTTTTATTGGGAGCATCAGTGGTTTACAGTCAACAGTAAATACAGTAGTTGGACATGTGTAACATTTCTCAATTTTCTGCACAACCCTTTAAGCCCCACCAAAGTCCTCCTCTACCATCATGCCAGGACCTGAACACTGCCAGTCCTTTACTTTAGTGCAATACAACAGTAAATATTTTTAAAAGTGTGTGTGTGTGTGTGTGTGTGTGTGTGTGTGTGTGTGTGTGTGTGTGTGTGATTATGGCTCTCTCTATACGACTGTGTCCAGATGACATCAACTAGAAAGGCATGCCTTCTCCTCGTTTCTTCTCATCCATAAGTTTTTCCCTTCCTCCCAGGGTGTGTACAAACACTGGTTCTAAGAAGAACACAGCTCCCCAGCAAGGCAAACAGACGGCTGAAAGAGAAATGAGGAAGCAGCAGGAACTCTGCTTTTCACCTCCGGAGAGCAGATGAGCAGCTGGTACCAAGGGGCAAAGTCACTGCACACCTGAGTGACAAAAGGAGCCCAGTGTGAGTCATCCAAAGGTAGCGAGTGGCAGGAAGCCGACACAAAATGCCCATGTTTGCACAGGAACAAGGGAGCTGCCAGCAAAATCCAGGCATGGAGGACTCGGGTCACTTTGTTCAGCAGAAACTTCTCAGCTGGGAGCATCTGCTGTCACCCCAAGATTGTCAGCTCTTGGCTGTGGAAGTTCACTTGCTAGTTGTATGTTTGGTTAGCTGGGACCATGCCACTGAAACAAACGAAAACTGTTTTAGAAAATCACAGAAAATAAAGCTTTGAGAGGCCCCTGGGTGTTTTTAAAGACTGACTTCATACTCAATGGTTTGTTTTTTTAAGGTAAAAAACTGCAATGAACACTGTGAGAAATTGCTGTTTTTAGCTCACTGGTAACCTCTCAAACCAGAGACATTGCCAGGGGGCACAGAAGCTGGTCCCCACCAAACAGGTTGAAACTAAGATGCTAAAACCAAATGGCAAAGAGCCCAATCAGGAAACTTCAGAACAAGAAGGTAATCAGTTCTCTGCCCCAAGTTCATTACTCAGCCCTTCTACTCAGGAATCAGCAAGACATGCTCTGGAAGCAGATGGAGATGAAACTTGAATGCTAAAATGTTATCTGTCATGATCTATTCCAACCCTTCAAGTTGTGTAAAGCATTCAGACTTTTCTGATACACACACACACACACACACACACACACACACACACACACACCAGAAAATTCCCATTGGCCTGGTTCCATTCACAAAGATTTAAACAACAACAACAACAAAAACCCAACTCCACCAAAGCCATCAAACTTCATGGGTAATTAAAAAAAAAAAAAATCAGACTGGAACTTGGTAGGAGGCCAATTCCCTTTTGTTTAGGGATGAAGTATGCCTACTCCCTTCAAAATGTTCATGTAGGAAGTCTTAACTCTTGGTAGTTTAGAATGTGACTGCACTTAGATTTAGGGAATTAACCAAGACTATTCAATTAAAATGAAGTCATGGCAGTGAGCCTCAAGCCAATATAATTGCTGTCCACATCGAAAGAAATTTGGACAGAGACAGGAGGAGATAGCAGCTACTGACAGTCATGGAGAGACCTCAGGATACCAGACCTGAAGCTCTCCTGATCTTTTGGCCTCTTGAACTGGGAGAAGACTGGTTTCTCAGTTTTTAAAGACTGGAAGACTGGCTTCATACTCAAGGTTTTTTTGTTTTGTTTTTTTTTAAGGTAAAAAACTGAAATGAACACTGTGAAAATTGCTATTTTTAGCTCACTGGTAACCTCTCAAACCAGAGACATTGCCAGGGGGCACAGAAGCTGGTCCCCACCAAACAGGTTGAAACTAAGATGCTAAAACAAAGATGGCAGAGAGCCCAGTCAGTGTTGAAGTTCCCTGGTCAGTAACGCTTGTTGGGGCTGCCTTAAGCAGTTGATTCCCCCCTTCCCTCTGCCTTTCTTTTCTGAATGCCAGGGTTTCCAGGAGAAAAATCTGAAAAGGTTGCAGGCACATTCCAACTCCTTTCAAGGACCACACTGCATTTCTATACCAGCCAAGTACACAGAAAGTGACAAGTGGGAACACTTCACAAATATTCTAAAGACTTGCTCCTAAAACAGAGGAGCACAGACTTTTCTAAAGGCCCCAACCTCCGCCTCTGCCACTCCCAACAGCTCTGCTAACTCAACCTGCCAAAGCATCTTTGGAGAGCCGTTCACAGAAACTGTATCTTCTTGTCTATTTAATGCCCAAGGTGGTGTACTAAGCTGGGGGGGGGGGGATGTTGGGTGGTGGCACATTTGGCTGAACATACATATTAGCATGTACAAAGTCACAGGTTCAAAACCCTGATGCTGAAAGACTCACAAGTGATGAAGCAGTGCTGCAGGTATTTCGCACTCTCTCTCTTTCTTTCTCTCTCGCCTATAAAATACAAGAAAAATAAATTTTAAAAAGTATATAAAATGAAACTTATATTTTTAAATATATCCATGGTTGACTCTTCTGCTTTCACCAACCTCAGCTCCTCTCATGTGAAAATTAAAGAAAAAGGAAAGAGAGATCTGAGTGTCTTGCTCAATGGTTATCAGGGGCAAAAAGGACTCCTGGTTGCTTCAACACAAGTAAGGTATTTTTCTCCTGCACTGACCAAAAAAAAAAAAATGCAAAAAAGCTGGTTGATGTCACCTGTTAGTGCTGAGAGCTGTCAACACTGTAACTGGCCTGCAGAGTGGATGGGTTTTAGTTTTGGCTCCAGATGAATGGCTCTAGAGTGCTGCACAGTGGGACCAGGAGAAGACAGACTGGTGGGAAGTCAGTCACAAATGGTCTGTCCTCCAGCCCCAGCTCCAGGAGTATCTGTCTGCCAGGCTCTTCAGTTGAATTCAGACTCCTCCCCAGGCCAAGACAGGTTTGGCAGAGCTGTTTCCAGAAGCAGTCAGAAACAAATGGGAACACTTTTTCATATGTCTGGTGGCCTTTTTTTCACGTTAGATGGAACATGAAGGAATCATCTTAAGCGAAAGAAGCCGAAAGGAACAGAATGAATGCCAGATGATCTCACGCATAGGTGAACCTTAAGAAACAAGGAGAGAAAGGAAAATTCAAAGCAAAACTTGGACTGGGTTTGTATACTACAACCAAAGCAAAGGCCTCTCTGTGGTGGGGAGCAGGGAGGAATGGGATAGAGGGAAATTGGAGTCTTGGAGCATAATGGTGGAGCTGAGAGAGTTTTGCAGACACCTATCATCGGGATGAGAAATTGTACCGTGTATCAACAACTGTATTGTAAACCACTAACCCACTCCAATAAAATGATATTTTAAAAAAGGGACAAAGAAACAAACAGGAAATCACCTTTGCTATTAGAATTAATGCCCCCAAGGGCATTCTAGGGTCAGGTAACAGGTTCTGCAGCGTTGGGGCTTCTAGTACAGGGTACATTCCAGCTCCAGGGACCACTAACGCTCTGGCCTGTTGTGTCTCATCCCAGGGAAGAAAAGGGAATGCAGACTGATGCAATTAGCCAGGCAGAAGGGAACTTGTCAAACTATTTATTTAAGACAGTACTTGAATTTATTCAGCGCTCATGACCAGAGGGCAACTGTACTCCCCCACTCCCCACCCCCCACTCTGTGGGCTGCAGAGGATTTTCCTACCAAGAAAGTAACGAAGGAAAGAAAGAAAGAAGACTTCTCAGTCCACATTCCAGAGCTCTGCAGTTAACTCAGCACAAGCCATGCCTCAAGCAAGTGAAGAGGTAATTTGAACTTAATGGAATCAAAGGACACACCCAATGGGGATGGCTTGACATGGAATCTAAAACCCAGTGCATTCTGGGGAAAAAATTCAAGTATCCAATAAAAAAAAAATTTAACTAGTTTCCCTACCTAACTCAATATTCCTTATATCCCCTACAGACTAATGACACAGTGGCTTTGCTTAGAGTTCTGTTTCAATCTTAACATCTTAAAAGTTCATATGGAATCTCATCTCTTAATAGATTTATTCACTTATTTCTGAGAGAGAGGGAAAGAGAACTAGAGCATCACTCTGGCACATGCTAAGCCAGGGCCGCATGTTGGAGGATCCAACTCCACACCCACTATTCCACCTTCTGGACCACTGCAACCTCCTTGTACACTCCTTTCAGTGCCCAGCAATTTGCTGGCTACAACACAAAACTCAACAAAGTCTCAATGACTGTTGGCTGTTTTTCAAATAGCCCTCCCTTGGCAAAGCAAATCCACTCTCCCCACCCCATATCATCAACAGCACAACTGCATTCTTCTTTTTATGAAACATTTTATTTATTATAATTAAAGAGAGACAGACAGACAGAAACAGAGAGAGACCAGAGCTCTGCTGACTTATGATGATGTTCGGGATTGAACCTGGGACCTTGGAGCCTCGCGTATGAAAGCTGTTTGCATGAGCACTATGCTGCCTCCCCAGTCCAGCAAGACTGCATTCTCACCCAAAAGCAGTATTAGCAACAGGATCCTTATAAAGAATATTCATCTCTCCAAGATCTCTGATAAATTAATGAAGCTACAGATGGAGCTTAAAGGTCAGCAGATTCTGCAGAGCCAAGATGGCAGCAGGCCAGGCACAATCTGTCTTCCTTTTGCCTCCACAAAAACACAGCAAAGTCACAACATACATGGAAATGCCACACAGACAAGGGTCTGGAGCACAGACAAACTTCCACTACAAACC
>NW_026648212.1:85000-162224 GCF_950295315.1 Erinaceus europaeus | reverse complement strand
AATACATACTAGGAATTAATAAATACATTAAAGAAATCAAACTTAAGTGGTATTAAATTCAATATTTGTTGTTTAATTTCACATTTATTTGCCAGTCTTCTGAAATTTGTCATTTGTTGATGTTGAAGTAGTCTTTGATCATAATTGTTCTTTAAATATATGCTAGTTTTTAGTAGCATTACTCTAGACAAATTTATTTACCATTTAAGTAAATAATATAATCTGGTGAGATAAGCTACCCAGATTTTTCTTTTTAAAATCTCTTGCACAGTAGCTCTCATTATGTTGCTAGCCAGTAAAAGTCTTTATTTGTTGCTTATTAGAACCCTCAGTACACTCAAGAGTTCAGCTATAATTTAATTTGCCTGTTCAAAGAGGCTCCCTTGTTTTAAAACATGTTCTCAGTAGGCTTTACCGTTTATTGTGAATCTATATTCTAACTCATGTCCATGTGTGGGAATGTTTTACACATATGCCAGTTTTCAAGGTTTTAGCCATGGAAGTGTTATAATATTCTTTCTTACTATTAGTGTCATTGTTTTTGTATTTAACTGTGTCATTTCTTTTCCCCTTGGCATTCTAGAATATTGTGAGTTAGATAGTCATGATATTATAGTCTGCAATCAGTTTTCTAGAAATGCATACTCCCCTTCAGGTATGGTGAGATGGCTCTAAAAAAATTCTGGGGATTAAAAATTGTGGTTGAGAACGTTTAACCAGTGCATTCATTTGAAATTATATATATATAATATATATTATATATATATATCATATATATGTAATATATATATATATATATATATATATAATTTACCTTTGACTTTACACGTTGCTGGCATGATAAATGTAGTTTCTTTAGAGTAAACTGCTGGGAATTTTTGCGTTCCTCCGATGCATGCAAGATGGCTTTAGAGTTCTGGTGGTATTTAGCAAATCACATTTCACTAAAGACTAAAGCTTGACTATAAAACTCGAGCATGAGTATCAGAAATTCTTGCACAGGAAGGCAGAAAGTGGAGCTGCTAAATGAGTCACTGAATGTATATCTTACCAGGGGGGAATCACACCAAGCCAGCCTTCTAGATACAGTATTTAATAGTTGTCAAGATGTACAGTATTGTCCTAGAACTTATGGTTCATGAGGCCATACTCCCTCCTCCTTTTTTGTGTTCAGTACAAAGATGTAACAACTCACACAAAACATTTTTCTCTTATTATGACCTTACATTTGCCAAAGTGCCCCATGCTGAAATTCCTTTTCAGTGTCTTTTTTTTTTTTTTCAGTCCAAAGCCAGACGTGTACCCAGACACAAAAGCCTCTGTGTATAGCAAGCTGTTTTAAATATTGTGACTCGACGATGTGCTGTCCTTTCTCTGCTTGAGCCAAGGATCTCTGCTCAGTGTCTGTGGATTACCAAGCTCCTTCTTTATTGTACCTCTTGTCAGCTATCCCTATTCATTTAACCTTTCATTAGTGTCTGTGCAGCTTCACTGTCTGGAAAGGCAAGGAAAATCCGAAAGGCCCCACTGTCACAGTTATTAGATTTCTCAGTTACATCCCAGCAACCATAAAGAAGCAAGAGTTGACACTATTGTCGTGCATACTGCTGTCCTGGGGTGCAGCTCTTCTGTGCATGTCAAGGACATGTGCCACATGTTGATATGCATCCCAGGGATAAATGCACAACATGGGGGATAGGCCGGTGCTGGCAGTAATGAGCTTTGTAGGAGTTATTGCAAAGACCAACAGTTTGTGAAGGAATTTCGCTTAACAGGCCAAGGAGATAGAGTTGAGGGCTGCCAAGATTTGCCTGTGCGGAGCTTGTCAGTCACATTGTTTTCATCTAAACTTCATTTGAGGAGAAAATTGAATAGGTTTTGACATCAACGAAGAGTCTTATTTTCATTTTTTACTCTTTCAAAGTACAAAAGGGATATTTATGTTCACTAGTATATAACTGTTATATACTGTCTGAATTGTGTATAAAGATGGCTTTATTAGCAATCTGTCTTAATTCTTTGCATATTTAAGAGAGAGATACTTTATAGATGTCATGTTTTAAAATCTATGAAAATGTTATGAGCTTTCATACACTATTTTCCCCTTTTGATTTCTTTCTTGCATAACCTAGCATAATGACTTGGTTGTTTAGAAATAATTTACCTTGTTGCCTCAATGAAAAGGAATAAATGGTCACTGTGAATGGTATTATTTTCAAATTATGATAAAGGCAAATATTGCAAAAATTGGATTAGTAAATTTTGCCATCTTAATGATGTAAGATTTCTCAAAATATTGAACAGAAAACAATAAATTATAATACCTTGATCTCTCTTCACCCAAACATTTGTTTGTATAATTTATTTACTTATTTTCCTATACAGCCAGGACCTCATGTATGTGCTGTTTCATTGTGTGAAGCAACTTTTTCATTCAGAGAGAGAAAGGGGGGGGGGAGAGAGAAAAAGAGTCACACCACAGTAGCGGTGCTTTCTCTGGTGTCAGAGTACCTCTTGTGATGTCAGGATTCAAAACGAGGCCGCACTCATGGCAGGTCATGTGCTGTACTATCATGTACTCTATGTGGGTCTCATATATATATATATATATATATATATATATATATATATTTTTTTTTTTTTTTTTTAGCCAGACAAATCTTTGTTGCCTAGAGTGGATAATATATTTTTGTCTTTCTAATCTAAATAAACTTTCTGTTTACCAGACTTTTTTGGGATTCTCCACAAACTTTATAAAAATATTAGTGATTTATTACTAAATCCCTGTAAACAGATTAATAATTTTTAATGTGTCTCCCCCCCTTTTTGGCAAGACTAGCTTTTTAATAGTTGTATTTGAAGCTTTTGCAGGCGGAAGGGTAAGCTTAAAGAGCTGTGAAGCAAGTACTGCAGGCCTCTCTTTCTCTCTCTCTCTCTCTCTCTCTCTCTCTCGCCCTCTCCCTTTCCCCTACTCCCCTCTCAACTGCCCTGTCCTGTAAAATAAAGAAAAAAGAAAAAAAATTAAAAGGCTGAGAAAATGTTTGTCAGGAGTGGTGAATGGTGGATTCTTTCTGTAGGCAAAGTGCCCCAGTGAAAAAGCTGGTGAGCTAAAAAAAAAAAAAAAAAAAAAAGGTGTTTATGCTTAACCCCTCCCCCCCAATCTTAGATAACAGAGTAGGTCTATTTGGATCCAGTTCAGTGCAAGGAAGACTTAGTGATAGCTACTCTGGAGATTCTGTCCCTATTCTTCATCCACTTAATATATCATTACAGTAGACTCACCATAACTGACAAGGTTGATGAACCATGACCTGCTCAAAAGTAAGAAAGGTCTTGGGACTGGTTTCCAGACAGGTCTCATACTAGTCCACCTAAAGTTGAGAGTCTCCATTTTATCTGTGCTAGAATTAAAAAATCATACTTAACGTTTTTGATACCTCTATTCAGCTAAAATTCATTTATACCATTAACTCATTAAAATGTGCAGTTAATTATTCTGTAGTAGGAACGTTTCAGGTTTTATATAACCCATTCACCAACTGGTTGATGTTTTAATGTTTTCCACCTTTTCACTGCTATGGGCCATGTTGCTGTGTAAGTTTTTCTTTTCACTTCTATTGGGTAGATACCTAGGAGTGGAATTGCTGTTGCTGAGTCATATGGAAACTCTATCTTTAACCTTTTGATGAACTACCAGATTGTTTTCTAAGGCAGTTGTGCCATCTTACATATTCACCGACAGTCATGCCATCTTACATATTCACTTTCCACATTCTCTCCAATCTTCACTAGGTCCTCTGTCATACTTTTTGGACCTGTACTGACCCCCCCACCCACCCCGGAGCCTTTTACTTATGGACAATCAGTTGACTGTAGCAAGAAGGTGCATTTATTTTGTTGTATGTCCTTGTGCAAGAACCATGGTATCTTTATTACTGTATGTAGCTGTGCATTAAGTTTGCAGTTGAAAAGTGTGAGTCTTCCCATTTTAATACCCTTTTTATAATAAAGATTATTTTAAGCTATTCTTGGTTCTTTAGCAGCTCACCTACATTCTTTGATTATGATATGATAAAAACATAACATAAAGTGTTAAAAGCAGTGTTGGCTCCTTTTCTTTATAAGTTCCTCTTTCTTTCTTTCTTTTTAAACCTTTATTCATTTTTTAACCAGAGCATTGCTCATCTGAGGCTTATGGTGGTTTCAGATATAAAATCTGGGACCTCTGGGCTTCATTTTTATTGTATAACATAATAACATTGACTACACCTAGTGGAACAGATCCCTTGAACTTTTTTTTAAAAAAATATTTATTTATTTTCACTTTTGTTGCCCTTGTTGTTTTTTTTATTGTAGTTATTATTATTGTTGTTATTGATGTTGTCCTTACTGGATAGGACAAAGAGAAATGGAGAGAGGAAGGGAAGACAGAGGGGGAGAGAAATACACCTACAGACCTGCTTCACTACCTGTGAAGTGACTTCCTCCCCTGCAGGTGGGGAGCTGGGGCTCAAACTGGGATTCTTATGCCAGTCATTGTGCCCACCCCCCACCCTTTGAACTTTTTATAATGTAAAACTGAAAGTTTATACCCATTCAATAATGTAATTCCCTTTTGCTGTCTTCCATATCCTATATCCTATGGTAACCACCATTCTACTTTCTAATAATTTAATTACTTTATTTAAGGGAAACAATGAAGTATGTAACTTTGTAAAACTGGTTTACTTACCGTGATGTCCTCAAATTTTTCTTTTTTCTTTAATTACATTTTATTTTAATGAGAGAGGGAGAAGAAGAGGGAGAGAGAGGGAGAGAGAGGGAGAGAGAGGGAGAGAGAGGGAGATAGAGAGCAGAACACTGCTGAGCTCTGATTTTACCATGGTAGAGTTGGGGATTGAATCTGGGGCCTCATAGCCTCAGACGTGAGATTAGTTTGCATGACAGTTATGCTGTCTCCTCATTCTGCTCAGTTTTTTCATTTATGTTGAAACATGGGTGTTGGCAGGTTTTTTTTTTTAAAGCCATAACAATATTCTCGTATATACATCTATATCACATTTTTCATCTTTTATGGATCTGTGAATCCACCTTCCGACTACTATGATTAACTATGCAATAATGTAAGATTCTGTTTTAAGTTCCTTTGGACATACATCCAGAAATGGAAGTGCTAGATAACATAATAATTCAGTTTTTAATTTTTCAGATAATCTTTATCATGTTTTCTACAGCTGCCACCCCATTTCACATTTCTGAACATACAAGGAGCTCCCAGAAGTACATGAGGGCTCCCATTTCTTCACCTCTTCAGCCCCATCTTTTACCTTTAATAGTGTCCATTCTAAAGTGTATGAGGCGATACCTGGTAGTTTGACATGTATTTCCATGATGATTAGTGATGCTGAACATCATATTCTTGCTTGACATTTGTATTACTTATTTGGAAAAATTCCTGTCAAACCATTTGCCTACTTTAAGTTGGGTTATTATTATTTTTTGTTGTTGTTACTGTTGAATTGCTTTGAGTTCTTTATGTATTTGGGGTTTTAACCCAGAATTAAATGTGATTTGCAAGTACTTTCTTCCATTTAGTAGCATGTTTTTAAGTTTGCTGATCACTTCCTTTGCTCTACAGAAGCCTTAAAGATTAATGGACTCCCATTTGTCTAGTGTTTTGATGCTATTTGTAGTTTACTTTTAAAGTTGATATTCCTGGGACTGGGTGGTGGTCCACCTGGTTGAGCGCACATGGATGTGGGTTCAAGCCCCCAGTCCCAGGAAGGAAGCTTCATGAGTGATGAAGCAGAGCTGCAGGTGTTTCTCTTTCTCCCTCTCTTTCCCCTCCCCTCTCAATTTCTCTTTGTCTCTATTCAAAATAAATAAATAAATAAAAACTTAAAAAAACCTTCAGATTTCTCTGATCTTCAGCAAAATAAAGAGTGTATTAAGAAAGTATATCTGTTGTTCGGTGGTGGAGGGGAATCTTGTGGTGGTACTTCAAGGGACAAGAAATAGCATCATTTGGTAGCCAGAAGATGATAGCTCACTATGAAACTCCTGGGGTTTTACTTTGATGTTTCTTAATTATCGTTGAGTTTAAACACACTCTAGGTGTTCTGTATGATAGGAGACACACTTCATGCCCTGGAGAGTGGAATTAAATACCTAGAAATAATTGTTTTTGGTTTCATAAATACCTCAGAAGTAAAGGGGAAAAATCCATTATTGAGAAGATTTGTCTCCCTAGACATTCCACTGTAACTAGAAAAGCACTAGCAGTGATTAAAACAAAACAAAACAATACAAAACAAAAATTGTATGATATCAAACCCAAACTAACTGGTCCAGTTAAATTTTAAATACCATGTTCAAATCTGGCATGACATAATTGGAAACATGAGCTGGTCTTCAGGTTTACCTGGCAAGTTTTAGAATTAAAATACTTCATTGCTGAATTAGAGAAACTTGAGAGAAAAGGAAAGGTTAACTTAATTTGGAGACAGCTGTGTTCTATCATTGTTGAGTCAAAAAATTCTACCTTTAAAGTTCTAATTTTCTCTTTATTCATGCTGATAAAAAAAAAAAAACCCTTTCTATCCTGAGTCAATCATTCTTGTTCAATAACATTCTCTAATTTGGGACTTTTGTTACTTTGGACAAAAGTTACATTATTTATTATCAGCTATTAATCATATGACTAGCTGACTATATATATATATATATATATATATGGAATGTTTTTCCCCGTATTTGTGTTCACATGTATGAGTAGTATTTAGGTATTTAGTAGTATTTAGTAGTATTCATGTGTGGACATTATAGGAGAAACTCAATGGCATCATCCCATAGGGTAAATTTAGTGGAAGGTGGAATGGTACTGTGCTGATCTCCCTTTCTCTTCTGTTTCTGCTCCTTCCCTGCTCCCACCCCCATGACTCCCCCATGAAAAGAATGAAAAGCAATTGACTTGAGAGCTGTAGAACTGGACCTGTGTGACCCTCCCTCCCTCCAAGAGTAATTAACCAATTTAAACTTGTATCTAATGATATAGTTTAAGGATTTTATTTTTTCTGGGTGAAAATTCTTTAAAAAATATTAAAACATTTTATTTATTTATTGGGTAGAGTCAGAAGTAGAGGGAAGAAGAGAGAAATAACACTTGAAACACTGCTTCACCACTCTCAACCCCCCCCCACCCCACCCCCATATGTGGGGACTGGGATCTTGAACCCAAGTCCTTGCACACACACTTGTGTTCAATTTGCCACTGCCCAGCCCTCTGGGTGATAGTTCCGTTGAAGTTTTAAGACACTTGATAGCAATTTTTGACATAAAAGCTTATTTTATTACACATAAGGTTTTGAGCTATATACAATTTTTATTATAGCAAACAATACAGATTGTTAATGTTAAAAATTTGTTTTTTAAATATTAAAAAAAATTTAAGAATGTTTTAATATAGACTCATAGGTATGTGTGTTATACATTTGCAGTGACAAATTCCTGTGTACAATCCTTCATGTTTTTCGTGGTTTGAGGGCATGAAGAATGTAATTACCTAGAACAATAAAGCTACACAGAGAAAGTCTACTCACAGCTGTGTACTTTGGTAACTGTCCTATAATACATATTTTACTCTTAATGGACTAGGGAGGTTTATTCTACAACACTGACTATGCTTTGGGGAGTATATCGTGACACTTGACATAGCCCTGTCTTTCTACATGGTGATTTGAGACAAAACATTTTATTTGTTTGAATTAGTTTTTTTTCTCTAGAGGTACAGTGGTAGAGTGTTTCAGAGTGTAAGATACCACAGCACCAAAGCTTTCTTCAATGCAGTGGGGGCTGATTTTGAACCTGGGTCACATACACTATCCAAGTAAGCTATTCTGTTGGCCCTGAATTTGCTTGGGATAATCTAAAACATTAAGTTTTGCTTCAGAGAATATAAAGTCTGAATGATATTAACAGACAGATAAATGACTGGCAAAATAGCTCACTTAGTGTACTAAGTGCTAAGATAATATGCTGGTAAGCCACGCATGGACTCATGTTTGAGCCTGGCGTTTACCTCATTGAAAGAAGCTATGGTACTATGGTCTCTTTGATCCTTTCTCTCTCTATATGTCTCTTTGTCTCTATCTGTCTTTCTCTGAAAACGTCATCCTAGAGTGCTGAAGCCCCAGTGATATCTACAACAAGAAGAAAAATATCAGATAGATATCTTTTAAACCCAAGAATTTTACCAAGAGCTTAGTCATATTTTTACTTTGTTCTTTGTTAAAAAGTACTTTCTTTTTTTTCAATAAAAGTTTTTATTTGTCAGCCAAAGAGACAGATACAGAAAGAACCTGTCACTGTATCACTTTGGGACATGTGATGCTAGGGATCAAACTCAGTACCCCATACTCCTGAGTCCAATACTTTTTTTTTTTTTAAAGATTTTTATTTATTTATGAGAAAGATAGGAGGAGAGAGAAAGAACCAGACATCACTCTGGCACATGTGCTGCCGGGGATCGAACTCAGGACCTCATGCTTGAGAGTCCAAAGCTTCACCACAGCGCTACCTCCTGGACCACATGAGTCCAATACTTTATTCTCTGTGCCACATCTTGGACTATATAAGAAATGTATGACGAATTTGTATCTATTTATTGGTCTTTACATTTTTTTCATTGCTGGACTTCATTATTCCAGACCAACTTTTTTTGGATAGAAATATACAGAGAGGGGCTGTATATGTGGTTAAGTACACATGTTATAATGCACAAGGATCCAGGTTTAAGTCCTTGGTCTTCACCCGTAGCAGGATAGTTTCAATGAAACAGTGCTGTAGGTGTCTCTCATCCTCTCTGTCTTGCCTTACTCTTTTCTCTTGATTTCTGTCTCTATCCAATAAGTAATTAAAAAAGAGAAGAGAAACAGAGACCAGAGGAAAGAGGGAAAATCATCATAGCCAACTCTGGTGGAGAGCAGGCTTGAACCTGGGAAAGTATGAAAAAGCGGGAACCCTTCTAGGTGAGGTGTTTTGTTAGCTCTACTTATTGGTCGTACGCTGCCAGATTTATGTTCATAAACAGCAAGCGGTCACTGACATGATTTCTCTTTATATAAGATAATGATAAGATCGTGTGTGTGTGAGAGAGCGAGCACATGCATAAGCAAACTAGACAACTTATACAACTGAGAGGAAAAGGAAAAATAATATAGTTTACACCAATTTTATTTTATAGTGATAGAGAAGAGTTTATTTCTCTATGTTACTACTGTGTTACCTGGTATATACCTTTGTAGTTTCTAAGTATATATTATGTGTGGACAAATAGTAAGCGTATCAGTGAATGTTTTATTAATATTGTCAAACTGTATTTCTGAAATAACAGATATGCCACAGTAATAAATCTGCTAACAGCAAGTAAGTGTTTGTTACTATATACAAAGTAACTTGCTGTGGATTTACATGAAACAACCTTAGACAGTACTGATTTTGTAAAAATAAAGCTTGCTTTACCAACCAACAAATTTTTGTACAGACTGTACATTTAACATATGCAATGGGAATTGTTCTTTTTAATTTCTCACAGTAAAACAAAGGTTTTAATTATTTTAGAATATAACATTTGACAGATGTTAGAATTTCTTGCAATATATGATACTCCATTTGATAGAGAAATTACACAGGAAGTTGCCATAGCCCTAGTAATAAGGAGCTTAGAATTCATTAGTTGGAAGATACTCATTATCTTGAGGGAATAACCATAGTCTAGGGACTGCCCCATGTCTTTACATGCTTAGAAATCTAATTTTGGCAGTGTAACTTTTGAAAGATAAAAGCTTTTGATGGAGGTCATCCAACTTGTTCACCACCTGAAAGTGATTACACACACACATATGTATATACACACACGTGAGCACACAAACATATAATCATGTGAACATATATCCATACCCATGGACCAGGTTAGGTGGTATCCTCACATGCTTACCTCAGTATTATCTCCTTTGCAGGCAAATTTAAATATCGAAGCAAATGAATATCCAAATGTTGCCCATTAATTTATGAGTTTGGGGTTTGAGGAGAGGATATTAGGGGTGGGTGCTGAGAATGAAAGCACCTTCTTTCACTGCAAAGTAAACCGTACAGTGTTAAGTATTGTTTACAATGCCTTTGGACTTGTGTCTCCTGCTCTCACACCATTGTTTGAAGAGCATTGGCCAAACAGACCTTTTGCTTTTTTCTGTTCCCCATTCCTTTTTTGATTGACACATTCTTTTTTACTCTAGATATATTAATATTCTCATGCAGTTATTAGTGAACTGTCCTGGGAGCTACTAGTTAAGGTGACTTTGCATCTTTTTTCCTTTAATAGAGCCACTGCAGATGGTAATCTCATTTCATTCCATTCAGTTTCTTGGCAGATACCTCATGTTGTAGTCTTACAAGAGATATGTTTTGTATGTGGGTAGGTGTGAATGGTGGGGAACTATAAAATAAGATAGCAGATCTCTGGGTAGAGAAATAAATGTAAGTCTTTTTTTTTAAGGCCTTGAGAACTGTTGAATACCTGGTAGAGAAAATTTATTTTGTTAAATATCAAACAGAAAACTTTGTGTCTAGTCTTACATTAGGCAGAATAAATGTTTCTATATGTCAGTAAGGATGTGTTTGTATATGTTTAATCTATGCATCTTTTTTTCATATGTACAGAACTATGACTTCTTACATGCATGATTTCACCTCTCTGAGCCACTGTGTTCATTTACATAGAGAGAGGGAGATATCCCATAGCACTGGAGCTTCCTCTGGTGTTAAAGCACCTCCTATATGGTACTGGGGCTTGAATCTTGGCTGCACATGGAAAGGCATATTCACTACCTGATGAGCTGTCTGTCTGACCCTGCATCTGTTTTCTGTGTCAAAAAAAAAGCTGCTCATTTTATTTTATTTCTTTTTAAATAATACAGTTAGAATCAACATTAGGTTTTAAAGATGTTTTGTTTTTCTGTTAATGTGAGGTACTATTTTATGGATTTCAAAAGAGGGCCAAAGTCCTATATAACTTTAATTTCACATTGGCTGATTCTAGCCACAATTTCATTCCCTTCTTGTTTACTTGAGTTTTAAAAATATTTATTATTATTTTGTTTCTCTGGGACCTCACCCATTCCTGATTTGACCTCTCCCATGCCATCTTTTGTCTGTGTGTGTGTGTGTGTGTGTTTGTGTGTGTTTTATTTATAAAAAGGAAACCATAGGATAAGAGGGGTACAACTCCACACAATTCCCACCACCAGAACTCTGTATCCCATTCCCTTTCCCTGATAACTTTCCTATTCTTTAACCCTCTGGGAGTATAGTCCCAAGGTCTTGTGGTATGCAGAAGGTGGAAGGTCTGGCTTCTGTAACTGCTTCCCCACTGAACATGGGCGTTGACTCTTGGACCCACACTCCCAGCCTGCCTCTCTCTTTCTTTAGTAGGGTGGGGCTCTGGGGAAGTGGAGCTCCAGGACACATTGGTGGGGTTGTCTGTCCAAGGAAATCTGGTCTCATCCCGCTAACATCTGGAACCTGGTGGCTGAAAAGAGGGTTAACATACAAAGCTAAACAAATTGTTGAACAATCATGAACCTGAAGGCTGGAATAGTGCAAATGATGAGTTAGGGGGTCCTCCATTTTGTATATAGCTAGTAGGCATATTTTAGTTATATTCCAAAGGGCCTGTGGCTGTACTAGTTTTTTTTTTTTTCCTGAGCCTGAAATCTGATATGCAGGTGGATCCAAGTTATTGTCTGGGGAGATGATGTCAAGGCTGGAAAAGGAACAGAAAGCTGGATCAGGGAAGAGAGTAGCTCCCTAATATGGGAAAGGTGTATAAATATTATTGATTGTAAACCCTATTGATTTGATTTGGTCTGGGGCCCATATTCAGTTTAGGAGCCTATGTGACCTGTAGATCTGAGCTCACATTCTGTGGTTATGAGTAGGAACATTCTAAGCTGCCCCAGTATCGACCCATTTTCCTCAAGTGTAGCATAGAGTATGTTGTCCATCCTTCCTTTAGAGGACAGAACATTCTCTACCATTGTTGATCCAAGTTGAGGGCAAGGTCCTATGGGGGGCCCACAAAGGAGTCTATTTTGTTGTTCCTGATAGAGATGACCTGTAACAGTGAGAAAGAGAGAGATTTATTTGAGGTCTAGGCCCATCATGTCTGTTTGGGAATCTCAGGACTACCCAAATAGGGTCCCAGCTATGGGGTGCATGCCATCTTTTAATTATGTTTTATTTCAGATAATGTGAGAGAGAGAAGGAGAGAGAGTGTGTGTGTGAGCGAGCTGTAGTTCCTTAGGCTCTGTCCTTTTATATCTCTATCCATATTTTCACCCAGCAGGCAGTATACTTGAGAGCAGACATGGTACAATTATGTAGTGTGAGAATTTTATTATTTAAATCCACAGGGTTTAAGTTATGCAATACACCCAAATTTTAAACTTGAAAAGGTGTCAGTGATTTGGAGCAGTTTTTCATATGTCTGCTGACCTTCTGTATCTTCTCTATAAAGAAATATTATTTTCATATCCTCTTCCCACTTTTGAATTGGGTCATTTTTTTGTTGTTGTTGCAAATTTTGGTGAGCTCTTTATATATTTTGGCTTGTAGCCTCTTATCTGATATTTGGCAATTCTTTCTACTTTCTATACCTCTCTATCTTCAACCTCTATGAAAAAACAACAAAAAAACAAGAATCTGCAGAAGCAGTGGAATTATGTAAGTGTAGAACCCCAGAAGCAAACATGGTGGCCAAAAAAAAAAAGAAAGAAAAAGCCTTGTATAGGACTCTCTTTGAATCCACATTAACATTAATGTGGAAGTTTGTGAGGTGTTTCAGTGGTAACTAAAAATTACTGTCTGATTGGTTTGTTTTAGGATGAACTGTGCTTTGGTTTATGTTTGAATAATGTTTCCCTAAAATTTGAATAATTCAGACTTTTACATGACCTATAGCTGGATATTTTGGATTTCTGTGGCATCAGTTATAATGTTTTTATTTTTAAAAAATTTCTGAAAGGGCAGGCAAGATAGTATACTGCGATAGGTTTGTGCACTATCCCAGGTTTAAGCCTAGTATTGCCTAACCCCTTCCAACCTAGAAGGAAACTAACTGTTGTGGTCAGGGCATCTCTCTCTCTCTCTCTCTCTCTCTCTCTCTCATCTTTAACTTTCTATCTGAAAAAGTCAGCCTGAATCAGTGAAGTTGTAGTGATGAAAAAAAGAGAGACAGGATACAGAATACAGAGATACCACAGCACCACTCTACCATCTGTAAAGCTTTCCTTGGTGCTGTGGTGTTCTCATGTGGTGTCAGAGTCCATATCTTGGCCCTTGCACATGTCAAAGCATGCACTTTACTGGGTATACTCTTTTTCAGTCTTTGTTTGTTTTTTTTTTTTTTTCCTCCTCCAGGGTTATTGCTGGGCTCGGTGCCTGCACCATGAATCCACCGCTCCTGGAGGCCTTTTTTTTTTTTTTTTTTTCCCCTTTTGTTGCCCTTGTTTAGCTTCGTTGTGGTTATTATTATTGCCCTTGTTGACACAATTCGTTGTTGGATAGGACAGAGAGAAATGGAGAGAGGAGGGGAAGACAGAGAGAAGGGGAGAGAAAGATAGACACCTGCAGACCTGCTTCACCGCCTGTGAAGCGACTCCCCTGCAGGTGGGGAGCCGGGGGCTCGAACCGGGATCCTTACTCCGGTCCCTGCGCTTTGCGCCACATGCGCTTAACCCACTGCGCCACCGCCCGACCCCCTCAGTCTTTGTTTTTAAGTAGCTTTGAGATTTAATTATCAGACCTTAGCATTGCACTGCTGTGGTGAAGTTTTGTTGTTTTATTTTGTAATTGTGATTACAAAATAAATAATTTTGAAGGCATTTAAGGAAATAGTGGATTCAGAATTTGGAAAAGCAATCTACTCATTTTAATATGTAAGTTAAATGTTTTGTAGCATGTAAAGAATTGCTAATAAAATACTTGACAGAATTCATAAACTAGAATGAAGCCTTAGGGTAATTAACACACTAATAAATACTCTTATGAAACTTGAAAACCACAAAAAAGCAGATGTTAAATATTATTCTTTATAACATAGTCATCTAGAAGGTCATACACTTGTGGTACCACAGCTTAAAATGTTTTTGTGTCTGGACAGGGTGGCAGAGCAGTGGGTTGAGCTCACATGGCGAGAAGCGCAAGGACCAGCACAAGGAACCTGGTTCTAGCCTCTGCCTCCCCACCTGCAAGGGGTCACTTCACAAATGGTGAAGCAGTTCTGCTGGTGTCTTTCTTTCTCTCCCTTTCTCTGTCTTTCCCTCTTACCAGATTTCTCTCTGTCCTATCCGAAAATGTCAGCAATGATAACAATAATAATAACAATAGCAACTATAAACAGCAAGGATAACAAAAGGGAAAAAATAGCCTCTAGAAGTAGTGGATTCATAGTGCAAGTACCGAGTCCCAGCAATAACACTGGAAGCAAAAATAAATAAAGTTTTTGCATCTCTTAACTTTGACTACAGTCTATGTAGTCAAATTTTTCCAAACTTCTTCATCTTAGCAAATTTTCTATTAACAATACACCTTTTTTCTGAATCATCAAAAAGTTGGCCAAATAATTTTATTTTTGGCATGAAAAAAAATAACACAGTTGATTTGCCATGTGATTATAAACTGATAAAGAAGTGATTGTGTGGGTCCTCTTAATTTAAATTTCTACTCTTCCCCTCAACTCCTTCTTTCCTTCCTTCCTTCCTTCCTTCCTTCCTTCCTTCCTTCCTTCCTTCCTTCCCAGTGTTATTCTTGGGACTTGGTGCCTGTACTATGACTCTTCAGCTCCCAGTGTTTACTTTTTTTCTTCTTTCTTTCTTTTATTTAGATTGTGACAGAGAAATAGGGCGAGAGAAAGAGGGGAATAAAGGGAAAGAGAGACATCTGTAGTACTGCTCAATTGGTCATAAGCTTCCCTCCTGCAGATGGGAGCTAGGGACTTGAACCTAAAGTCCTTGCTCTTGGTCTCCTGTGTTCTTGCTCTCCTGGGTGCACCATCATCTAAGCCTCTGCAAAGATCTTTTTATTTTTTCAATTTTTATTTGTTTATTATTTACTTTTGGGGACTAACCCTGTGCCTCACACAGGTGTGATCTCACTACTTCTGTGTTGCTGTTTCATTCAAACAGGGAGACTTCCCCTTGCTGTGGCACCTTCCGAATGGTGTTACAGCTCAAATGTGGACTGCATAGATGGCCCAGCATATGCCTTACCTGGTGAACTCTCTCGGGGCAGCACAGACTACTTGTTACTCATAGGTTCTACATTAATTAAACCAGTCTGCTTCAGTCGATTGAATCTTTGGTTGTGGAATTTCTGTATGCCTAGGAGGACTGACTATAAATTTTGTGTATTTTTGACTGGGCAAGGGTCTGTGGACCTCATCCTTTGTTGTTCAGGGGTTAACTGTGTTGCAACGGAAGAATTCCAGAAATGTTTTGAACACTGGTAATGTAAAAGAGATTGCCATCTAGTTAATTCCCCCCCCATAAGTAATGGACCATTTTTAAATCTATGAAAATTCATTTGGCTACATATGAATCTTTGTGGGATTTTTATACATTTTAGACTCCTGTGTACACCCATGCACATTTCCAGCAGCAAAGTTTACAGTATTTTATGGTTTTGAATGTAACTCAGCTGTATGTGGTATCTGATACATTCTGTTTCTGGGTAAGTCCTGTGGAATCTGGGTAAAATTAATTTAGGTTGTAGACTGAGGGAACCTCTAAAAGCACAGTATTATCAATAAATATATTAAATAAAATGTAAGACAGCGTAAATACTGCATGATGGTTGACAATTGTATTTACTTCTTTTTGGTGCGAGGGCTTTGAGACTATATTATTCTACTGCTCTTAATAGACTCGCTTTTCCACTTTTGATTTCACATGGAGCAGGGGAGAGTGAGAAGGAGAGATACCATGGCACTGCTCTTATTTTCATTGAAGTTTCAGTGCAGTGGTGCATATATATTGGATTCCCATGTTGTTCCAGGACTCAAACCTGAGTGCACTTTATGGGGAACGCTATCTCCCAGTCCTTAAACAGTTTTATGTAGAACTCCAGCTTGAAATTAGAGGAGTTGTTATATTGCTTATAGTACATTTCCTTTTATTTTTTACTCTGCTTAGTTCAGGGACCTCATACATTTGCTTCTGGGCCAGCTTTTAAAATTCTTTTTAAGATAGATAGATAGATAGATAGGGATGGATGGAGGGAGGGAGAGAGACCAGAGTACCACTTCACCATTTATGAGGTTTCCCCTGGTGGTGTAGAACTTCCATGTAGTTAGTGTCCCTGCTTGAACATAGGGCTTTTGAAGGCAGTTAAGACACACTTGTGTCATAACTAAACCTTAAGGTCAGTAGTTTTTGGATTAGCTGGTAAACTTTTATCTTAAACTACAAGATTGTTTATGCATAAATGGTATACTAGGTCTTCTGTAGTTCTGTAAAGTTTAAAGCCAGTTAGTGGGCACTGTTAACAAGGTGGAAGGCTCTGTGGGACTAATACCCAAGTGCATCATTAAAACTGTCTTTGGAGGGAACACGTGTGCTGTTTTCATGGACCATTTGGCCCATGAGATGGGATTTGTCATAATTCATTGTCTTGTACTTTAAACCCTGTGGGAGTACAAGGTCTAGTTGCTTTGCCTTGGATAGGTTCTGAATGTTTTATCTTGTTCCAGAGTGGATTATTATACTTGAGAGTTGTTCTTAATTACAAGCTTTATGTTTTCCAACATTCATTCACAATACCTCCTCTTCACTACACCTGTCTTCATCGATGACATTTCATGTACAGATTGAGAGCAGTATATGACATGGAAGATGAAAATTGTCAAACTCTAGCTCCATTTTTTGATGGGTGTCTTCATTTTGATACATTGGAGCTTTTTATTTGAATACTATTTTTGTAGGGTTAATTTTCTCAGGAAAAGGAATTCATGCTTGATTTGCTACAATAGCGAATATCAACTTTATAAAAATATTACACATTTCTCAGAATATCAGAAATCAGATTTTGTTGTGCTTTTATAAGCTTCTGCATTGTTGGTTTCAAGTCACTGACTGAATCCATATCAAAGTTGAGACCCATTCTTAGGAAAGGAAAAGTTTGAGCCAAGGAAACTGTGAAGCAATACTGTATAGGACATACATGCAGGAGGTCCCAGGTTTGCTCCCTGGATGCCCTAGTCAGAAAAAAAAGAAAAAAAATAGAGGGTTGGGAAGTAGCGCAATGGGTTAAGAGCACATGGTGTGAAGTGCAAGGACTGGTGTTAAGGATCCTGGTTGGAGTCCCTGGCTCCCTACCTGCAGGAAGGTCACTTCACAAGAGGTGAAGCAGGGCTGCAGGTGTCTTATCTTTCCCACCCCCTCTCTGCCTCTCCCCCCCCCGTCCGTTTCTCTCTGGCCTATCCAGTAATGACATCAATCATCATCATCATCATCATCATCATAACAACAACGTTAAACAACAAGGTCAACAAAAGGGGAAAAAATAGCCTCCAGGAGCAGCAGGCACTGAGCCCCAGCAGTAACCCTAGAGGCAATACTAATACTAATACTAATACTAATACTAATACTAATACTAATACTAATACTAATTACTAATACTAATACTAATACTAATACATAATGAAAAGGGGGGGCAGGCGGTGGCATACCTGGTTGAACGCACATGTTGTAATGCTCAAGGACACAGGTTTGAGCCACAGTCCCCATCTGCATGGGGAAAGCTTTGCAAGTGATGAAGCAGTTGCTATAGCAACTTTCTATATTGCCCCCTTCCCTCTCTATTTCTGGCTGTCTCCATCCAATAAATAAATAAAGTTTAAAAAATAATAAGAAGAAAAAGGGAATATTTGAAGTGAAGAAGATAGCATAATGGTTACGCAAGAACAGTTTCATGCATAAAGGCCCAAAGTGCCAGGTTCGATTCCTAGTGCCACCATAAGCATAGATGAATAGTACACTGATAAAAGGAAGGAGGGGGAAAAAGAAAGAAAAGATAAAAATTGGACTACTGAAATAACTCACTTGGATCATGTGCTTTGCCATGTGCTAGACCCAGGTTCAAGCCTGCCCCCCACTACACTGAAAAAAAAAGTGCTGTGTGTTCTCCTCTCATCTTAAAAAGTGAATATTTGCAGTCTTATTATTATTTTTAATTTTTTCACTGGGGGGTTGCACCTAAGCATTTTCACCACCCCTGGTGAACTTTTTCTTTCACTCAACTTCAGGTAGAGTAGAAGGAGGAGAGATCACAATATAATCCAACCACTTATGAAGTTTCTCTTCATGCTGAGCATGGTGCTCCTGTGTGGTGCAGTAGGCTTGAACCTCATTCTTGCACACGGTATAATGTGCACTTTACCAGAAGAATCGTCTCTCCACCTCTCATATTTCTTGTTACAATTCTCTGAGAATAAAAATAATATATTCCTAAGGAAATTCAGATGTATGTGTATATTTTATCTTTTTTATTAGTTTCTTGAATTTGCCACTTATCGGTTCTTAATAAAACTTTCTTGTAATCATATTTTTTTTACATCTGTCACACATTGTTCTATAGATTCTTGGGTATATATTACAGTATTTTTATTTTTCTGTCTTTACCAATGAATTAATGACCCACAGTGGATAATCATAATCTGTAACATATTTATTTAATAACTTCATATTTTAATTATTCAAGCTTACTTAAATGTTATGATGGATAAACTTTAAATTGTCACAGATTATACTTCCTTTTATTCTGTTGTTATAGTTTTGTGTTTTAGTTTTCACTGAGAAACCCATGTCTAAAGCTATACATTTTTTTCTTCTTTTTCTAAATGTGTTTGGTTAATAGCCTTCATTGTAAGGTAAGTCTTTTTCATCAAATGAATTTCATAAAGTCAACTTCCTTAATTTGTAATGTAGACTCGGTAGAAGCTGCAGGGTGTTTTCCCCCCCTGAGAAATCTTTAAAGAGATGTTTAAACAAATCAAAATTTGCTCACAACTTAAAAGAAATAATTTGATGTGGCAAGTTTTAAATTAAAAAAAATACACACATATTCTCTCTCTCTCTCTCTCTGTAACCTTTCTTTGATTCTTTAGTTTAAGTCCTCTGTCATATAATGCCAAAAACTTTGTTCTGAACTGTGTGTGTGTTGAAACATGTATGCCTGTCCTGGTGTCATAACTAATTATATCTCTTGTGTGCTTACTTCTAGTAATTGGAAAGTAGACCTACCGCAGCATATGGTTTAACATTTAATTTTATCTTAAGGACCTGCTGTAGACTAAATCAAGTTTTCTATGTTTCAGCAACTTGACATTGTAAACATATACTATTATTTAAAATATATCATCCACTTTATATTTTGTAGAAATAATGTTTTACAATCTAAGAAACATTTCAGGGGTTCTTCAAAGTACATCTGTCTTTACCAGTAATACTTTACACTAACACTAGTTGACTATTCAGTTTTGACTGAAATATTTCACCTATTAATTGGAAATTGATGGTCAAATATAATAGACAAATTTTATTGGAGTTCTTTTGACTCAAAGCTTGCCAAAAATTGTAGGTTATGGCATGTCTGCTGGTGCTTTGGTCACTTAATCTTCATGGATTGGTCTAAAATAACTTGAGGCTTATTTTATCTAACTGAGTAGACTTTTCATAAGACTTTCTTGGACATGCTTATGATTGGGACAGCAAACAATTTCTTATATGTACCAGCATGTATGAAAATATGTGGTCCTTGTCCATGCCTGCTGAGAAGGGACTTTACCAGTCTTTAGTCTTTGAGCTGTAGACTTGTTGCAATTAAAGTCTTAGGACTGGGAGTAGTTAATGCTGGTGGTAGATTGTGGTATTTACTGTTGCACTGTGTGCCATGGTGATCTCTTTATGTAGACTTAGGAGATTCTAGTCAGCACTTGGGAAAGTGTATGCTAAAGAATTTGTGACAGTACAGTACTTTTTTTTTTTAAGTGAGAAATGCAGTGAATTTTTTATTAATCTGAAGGTCTTCTGGGCAATCCTAAAAGAAATAGTGAAGAGTGCAAAAAACTGTAGTTTTTTTACTGATAGTTGTTTAAAACGATACTGAAAATTGTAGATATTTTAAACCAGAACACTGCTCAATTCTGGCTTTTGATGGTGTGGGGGGATTGAACCTGAGACCTCTGATGCCTCAGGCATAAAAGTCTTTTGCATAACCATTATACTGTCTTCCCTACCTTTCATTCTATTTTTTAAAAGTCTTTAGTGTTAATTTCAAACTGCACTTTATTTTCTTGGTGCCATATTAAAAAACAAATTCTACATTGTTTTTGTCACAGGGTAATCTTAAGTGTGCAGACACCCAACTGCACTGTTTTAAATTCTGAAATATGGGAGTTGGACTCCGGTGTAATTTTTATGTTTTGAAAACTGAACTCCCAGTGGTTTCTTTCTAATCAATATCATAACTTGTTACATTAAAAATTAAATGGTCTTTTCTCTATAGATTTAAGAGACAGAGATAGAGGGAAACAGAGAAGGAGAGATACCTGCAACTCTGTTCCCATACTCATGAAGCTTCCTAGGTGAGTATCAAGGCTTGAACCTCGGTTTTCACACGTATTTACTACATGTGCTCTCTCCTGAGTGAACCACCACCTGGAAAAATCAGTTGCTTGGAGTAGTGGAACATGCAGGCGCCAAACTCTAGTGGTTGGATGGTCTAAGGCATATATATATATGAAATCTGAATTTGCAAGTGGTATGCTACGTAAGAGTAGAAGGGTTATCTCAAAATGTGGGGTGTCCTGGCAGTGGTGAGAGTGTTGGCCTCCTGCCTGACTGATAGGACCTCCTTCAACTGACTGAAATGCTAAGGGACAGAAAATGTTAAGGCTTGTCCGTGTTCTGAACCTAGGGGTGCTGCCACCTACACAGGGTGTTTGGAAATCTTGGGTGATATTTTGATTGCCACAAACGGTGCCTTCTGCTATGTAGTGGTTCAAGGACACCTCATGTGTTTGAATTATAAAGAAACTACACAGAGTATTGAGTAGTTCTACCCAGTGGTTAGTAACATTTTGAGCATTCACTGGATAGTTATTGATGTCAAAAAAATATTAATGGGCTGGCAAAATAGCTCACTCGAATACTATGCTGCTTTGCCATGTACATGACCCAGGTTTGAATGTGACCCCCACCACATTGAAGGAAATTTTGCTGTCTTTTATTCTATCTCATTCTAGTCCTCTGTCTCTGTCCAAAAATAATATTAAATAATAGAGTACTGGTGAAAATAAATAGCCCTCCCGACCCTCCCAAATTAGTATCCTTTTTAAAAATGAATGTTGCAATTTTTGAAGTATTTACTTGATTGCTACTTAACAAATGGAATCACAACCCCACTTCTTTATACTCTTGTGGAAAAGTGATTTTTCAAAGGTGTATGGATATTTTACTATTTTCTTTTTGTCTCCAGGGAAATCACCAGGGCTCGATACTGGCATTGCTGCTTTTGGAGGCCATACTTTTCCTTTTTTTTTTTTTATTGAATAGGACAGAGAGAAATTGAGAGAGGAGAAGATAGAGAGGGGAGAGAAAGATAGATCCTGCAGATCTGTTTCACCACTTGTGAAGTGACTCACCCCCCACCCCCCTGCAGGTGAGGAGCTGGGAACTCGAACCTGGATCCTTGCATGGGTCCTTACAGTGGTCCTTGTGCTTCCTACTATGTGCACTTAACCTGGTGTACTATGCCTGGCCCCCATATATGAATATTTTATATACTGTCATAAAAATAGTAACCATGAGCCAGTCTGCTAATTCCCATATACCCATTTTATACAGATATTTATCATACTGTGTATCAGTGTTTATCAAATTAGCATGTTATATATATTGCAACTTATATCTCTAGTATTTTTTCTAATTAGACAATTATTTTTATATGAAATTAATTAACTTTGAAAGTTTTCCTTCCTTTATTCCTTCCTTCCTTTCCTTCTTTCCCGTCCTCCCTTCCTTTCCCTCCCTCCCTCCCTCCCTCCCTCCCTCCCTTCCTTCCTTTCTTTCTTTTCTTTTCTTTTCTTTTTCTTTCTTTTTTCTCTCTCTCCCTCTCTCTTTCTTTCTTTGTTTCTTTGTTTCTTTCGTGAGCTGAGGCCTTATGTTCTATTTCTCTGTTCCCAGACTGCTCTGCCATTCAGGGAGAAGGCTGTGTTGCTGTGACTCTCCTATGTGGTACCTGGACTATAACTAGGCATGGCAGGGCACACACCTTACCCAGGCACAGAGCTAGTCCTCTGGTCTTTAAAAGTGATTTTTAAATCAACATATTGTACTTTAGGTAAAAACAGAATTTGACTATAGCAAATATTTTTGCATACAATATTTTTATTATGGCGGTGTTAGTTTTGAGATTTTGACAAGGGGGGAGACTTATTTTTAAAGATGTAACTATTTGTATGAAGGCAAGTGGAGAGCAGAGAGAGAGATTGAGATTCCATAGAAAGAGAGACCCAGAGTATAGCATATGTGATGCTTGAGATCTAATCTGGAACATTATGCATACAAATATGGTTGGGTGACCTCCTTGCCCTTTGGGAAAATAAATTCTAATATAAGGCCCTGATTTTTTAAAAATAATTTTCAAATAGGAATCACTATTTGATGGACATAAATAGCCAAGCCTTTTCTTCCATGAACATTCAGAGTCATATGGAACCTTAAAGTAGCTCAGGGCTATTTAATAAAATCCATTTAGTTCATAGTGGAGTTTTCATTTATAAGAAAGCAACTTAAGTATGGGTGTACATTGGTGTATAGTTTTAAAATGGCCTTAAGTAACATCTCAATACTATCACAGGACAAGCAGAATAATAAACTAGCTTTCTAAAGTTTAATTGTGATAGAGTATTAGCTCTGGAGTTGAAAAAAAACCTTTCTTTTGAACATTGATAACTGCAACATAGATTGTATAGTGTTTCCCATATCACTCTATGTAGTTGTGGTAAAACACATACAGTTAATACTTTTGATCATTTAAGTACACCCTATGTAGTAAGACTTCTAGTATTCTAGCTTTACAAGTGAGGAAATTGAGGTTTCAAGAAATTCTGTCCTTGCCAAACTTCCCACAGCAGAGTTGAGATTCAAACTCAGGCCTTTTTGACTCATGCTTCTATCTCTATGCTGCTTTCTAGCAAACTATAAGTACTTAGAACACTAGCAACATTTGTGGTAAGGTAATAAGAACAGTAAATACCTGACTACTGCTCAAAAGGTACTAGAACAGCTGTATGCCCCTGAACAAATCAACCTATCCAAAACGACTAACTAAAACCAGGTCATGAGGTGTGTTTGTCATTTAAGATACCAATGTATTGCTTATGAACTTTGTAGTATTAACTAGAGCTTTTTATGAAGTCAAGTATACAAAGTTTGAAAATGTTTTAACAACACTTAGATAAAATGTGTTTAAGAAAGATAAATCTTCAAAGAAAAAGATTGACCAATGAAAGGTCACCAAGTATACTTGTGACAGACTTCTTTCTACCGTTTATCAGCAAAGCAATTATTTTATGAAAAAAATTTAAGATTTTTCACAGATTTTTATGTTAAAACTAATAGTTTAATCTATATTAGTTATGTTAACATAATCACCTCCATTAAGATATTTACTATTTTCAAAATTGCTGGTCTATGAAACTGATGAGAGAAATTCTCTCTTTTTAAAATCTCTTTTTTAAATTAAATTAAATTAATTTTTTTTATATTTTTATATTACAGAATTACATGTCGACAGGGGTTTGAATCCACACCATTCCCAACACAAGAGGTCTGAATCTTTACTCTCCTCACTGTAATCCACCGCAGTTCCCCTAAAGTTGTAGATATGAACCAACCATCTTCTCTACAACTATCTGTCCACATTTATATATAGTTGCCACTTTCTCTGATTCACTCCTCTGTTTCTTTCTAAGCCACTCATAGCATGATAGCTACCTCCAGATGTCCCTCTCCTTTTGCTTCTCTCATGAGAGAGAAATTATCAATTAGAAGAGAAGTAGTTTCTTTCAATGGTATCACAAAATATTTCTTTCTTTTTTTTTTTTTTGCTTCTCTTCTCTTTAATCTAAGTTTTTTTTTTTTTATTTAAGAAAGGATTAATTAACAAAACCATAGGGTAGGAGGGGTACAATTCCACACAATTCCCACCAACCAATCTCCATATCCCACCCCCTCTCCTGATAGCTTTCCCATTCTCCATCCCTCTGGGAGCATGGACCCAGGGTCATTGTGGGTTGCAGAGGGTGGAAGGTCTGGCTTCTGTAATTGCTTCCCCGCTGAACATGGGCGTTGACTGGTCGATCCATACTCCCAGTCTGCCTCTCTCTTTCCCTAGTAGGGTGGGTCTCTGGGGAAGCGGAGCTCCAGGACACATTGGTGGGGTCTTCAGTCCAGGGAAGCCTAGCCCGCATCCTGATGGCATCTGGAACCTGGTGACTGAAAAGAGAGTTAACATATGAAGCCAAACAAATTGTTGAGCAATCATGGACCCAAAGGTTGGAATAGTGGAGAGGAAGTGTTAGGGGGTACTCACTGCAAACTCTAGTGTACTTCTGCTTTCAGGTATATATTTTGCAGTAGTTTATGGATAAGTGTGAATATATGCTCTCTCTCACAGAAACTGGTATATATCTAGGTTTTGGGACTTTGTTAGAAAGTGAACCACCTGAGATGGAATTAGAGTATACTATGAAAGGAAAAGTCTCACCCGAGTGATGAAGCTGAAGGGTTGTCATTCCACACGTGAAGTCTCTGGACACAGTCTGAAGTGAAGCATGTTGAGGTAGCCATCGTTGTGTTGGTTAGGTTGTGATCGGCAGATGCAATATTATTTGATATGGATTGGAGACCTCACTCCTGTAAGAATGGCATACATTAAAAAGGACAGCAGCAACAAATGCTGGAGAGGTTGTGGGGACAGAGGAACCCTTTTATATTGCTGGTGGGAATGTAAACTGGTACAGCCTCTGTGGAGAGCAGTCTGGAAAACTCTCAGAAGGCTAGACATGGACCTTCCATACAATCCAGTAATTCCTCTCCTGGGGTTATACCCCAAGGACTCCATAACACCCAACCAAAAAGAGGTGTGTACTCCTATGTTCATAGCAGCACAATTCATAATAGCTAAAACCTGGAAGCAACCCAGGTGCCCAACAACAGATGAGTGGCTGAGAAAGCTGTGGTATATATACACAATGGAATACTATGCAGCTATCAAGAACAATGAACCCACCTTCTCTGACCCATCTTGGACAGAGCTAGAAGGAATTATGTTAAGTCAGCTAAGTCAGAAAGATAAAGATGAATATGGGATGATCCCACTCATCAACAGAAGTTGTGTAAGAAGATCTGAAAGGGAAACTAAAAGCAGGACCTGACCAAATTGTAAGTAGGGCACCAAAGTAAAAACCCTGTGGTGGGGGGTAGACATGCAGCTTCCTGGGCCAGTGGGGGGTGGGAGTGGGTGGGAGGGATGGGTCACAGTCTTTTGGTGGTGGGAATGGTGTTTATGTACACTCCTAGTAAAATGTAGTCATATAAATCACTAGTTAATTAATATGAGAGGGGGAAAATTAATTGTATGTCTTGAAGTTCTTTAAAACACAGACTGAATCTTTTTAATATATAGGCTGTGTAATTGATATGCAGACTCTCTCAAAAGCCTAGACCAAGTAGATCAGAAGCAACCAATAGCACAGCTATATACAAGATACTGGGTACTGTACAGCAAATCCTAACAAAAGGACTTTTCAAAGTTAACCCAATTACCAAATAATGTGATGATAACATTAACTATCGATTGTATTTTTGAACCCTGAGACAGCAGGAACCTCACGTCTCCACTGTAGAGCCTCTACTTCCCCCAGTCCTGGAACCATTGTATAGGGCCCACTTTCCCGTATGCCTCTCCCAATCCATATCAAATAATATTGCATCTGCCGATCACAAAATATTTCTTACAGACATAATTATAACATTTTCTGTTTCCATTACAAGGGAAAAGAAACTAATGGTCATCTGGCATTTGTACTAGACAGATAACATACTATATATTTTCATATTATCTCAAAATATTTCAATATCAGTATTTATTTCATAGAAAAGAGAATAGTAAAAAATCAAAAAAGTAAAGGTTACCAAGAGGTAGGTGAGGAGCAAATGTAGAGTTACTATTGTTATCAGGTATAGGCTTCCTTTTTGAGTAATGAGAATGTTCTAGAATTAAATAGTGGTAGTTGTTGCATAACATTATGAATATGTTACTTAAAATCACTAACTGTATACTTCTATAGAGTAGATATTATGGTAAGTGAATTATATCTTATTATCAAAAATAACACAATCATGGTAAATTATGTTAATATGTAGGAAAAATTTATGAAGGGAATTCATTATACTATTTATCCAAACTTTCTGTGAGTCTAAAACTATTAGCTAAATATCATTTTAAAGGCACAATAGTTAATACAAGTGATTTTATAGAACTGTAGGTAGGGATCAACATATAGTGCCAGATATAAAATAGGAACTCCTTAAAATGGAGGATGTCATTCAGAATTAAAGTCTCTGTAGTCCTGTGATATCACTTAATGTGTTTGTGACTTTTTTTTGCCTCCAATATCATACATCAGGTCATTTATGTTAAGTAGTGTTCAAACGAAGAATGTATTGAAACATAAAATACCAGTTTCTGTATTTTTGGTCATTGTAGTGTAACTGGTGGGATTATTTCCCCCCTCCATATGGCTTTTTGGAGATATGTTACTATTTAGAGTTAGCCCTACCTATTATAAAGTGGCTAAATTTATATGCATAAGTGAATTGTCCAATTTGAGAATATACATCTATATGATAATCTTCTGTGATGAACAGTACTAGTCTCATTTTACAATTATAACTTTTAATTAAATGTCACTGAGATGCCCTTATGGTATCAGATTTATAAGTGTGGCTTATGTGGTAGGCTTTAATATATAGATTTCATGGCAAACTATGTAGAAAAGTCTAATTTTTTACCCAAGGCAATGAACTTTTTAATTTTTTTGTAGTTTTTGTATGTCTTGTCTAATGTTTTTTTTAGTCATAGTAACAGAGTTCTTTTAATGTTTGTCATGAGCCTGATTGTTTGGAAGGGTATATGGACAGTGTAATATTTGCCATCTTGACATCAAAGGACAAATACATTTGTAATTGGGTGAATACTTGTGAACAGAAGCAAAGGTCAATATGTAGAGTGAACTTTTGAGTGACAGCGAATGTTAGTATGGCATAAGGGAGAGATGCCAGGTCAGCTATGGGCATTCATTAGCTCCATTTTGATGCCAGAGATACTGAATTTCCTAAAAGCAAAATGGAGAGGAGCAAATGTGGCTGCTACAATGAGAGGGGTAAGAAATTAAATGATTAGAGTACAAAGAATAAGGTAAGGAAGGATGTGGTGTGTGTGTGTGTGTGTGTGTGTGTGTGTGTGTGTGAGAGAGAGAGAGAGAGAGAGAGAGATAACATTCCAGATAGACACTATGGTATGGACTGCAAGCTGAAGGTCTGTTTTTTTTCTAATCCAGTCTTTGTTACTGACTAGCTGTTTGATCTTTGAGAGTTCTTTGGTACTTAGTCAGAGTTCCTTATCTGAAGAGCAGATCAAATGCAGAATGGAAAGCGTTAAAACTCTCATGCAATATTGATGGAGTGGAAATGGCTACTTGAGCAGAATTTTGACATTGTGAAGGAGTAGAGCAGTCAGTGATGATTGTCATGCATTCGTGGGTGTGTGTGGTTATGGACATGCATGTTTATATATAAGGTACATGCACAACACTTGATAACTAATCATATTAGAGTCTTTTCGTCTAAATTATGTATCAGAGACTACATTTTTCTTAGCCGTAGGATCTAGAAGATCTTTTAATTAGCCTATTTATTTCTGCCTGCAAACCATTATACTTCCAGTTTTGGATAAGCATCACAGGACATAGAAATAGCTGGCAACAACGCATATAGTGATGGCATCTAATAAAGGCATTATTGCCAGAGCTGTAGAATGTACAGCATGCTTTAAATAGCAGAGGACTCTTTTCTAAATCACAGAACCAGGTAAATTAAACCAGATAGATCCCTTCAGAAAAGTAAGCCATTTAATGAGCCACAGTTAGTTAAATGTTTGTTATTGGCTGATATTTAGTACTGGGCATTTAGTTCCATTTTAGGATAACTTTTAAAAGGTAAGGGGTATTTTCATACTAAAAAGAAGGACGGTTGTAAGAAAAATATGGAAGTATACATCTTTATCCATGTCACCATATTGGTAAAGAGCATGATATAAGCAGGTTCATTAAAAGTTGCAGAGTCCTTCTCAACTCATGCCAGTCATGATTGATTCATCAATGTTGAAGACATAAAATATTATCTTCAGGTGTTCTGTGTCCAAACTTAGAAAATTATTTCTTGGCTGTATGGAAAGGAATCCTTAAGTTCCTAGTCTTTACCAAAAAATATGCAGTTATCAAAGACTTAATCTACTACTATTAGAAACTATTTCATTATGTTTTATGTATTGGGCTTTTACACAAGAAAGGATCTATGTTAAAAACCAGCTTCTATCATCTCATTTTCTCTGACCAGCAAAACTGATAGTTTTTCTTCATTCCTATCCTTTAAAACATTATATGTAGACAACATATTTGTGGTATACATAGATGAATATAATAGTCTCTTTGTATTTCTTGGTGTTTTTCTAAGCCACCGTTAAGATTGTCCCTACCCAAAGGAGTGAATCATATTTTATTCATGTTTGAGTCACCAAACTTAGCATAATCCTGGTATTTAATTCCATAAATGTTGAATCAATAGCTGAAATTCATCTTCTACCCAAGAATTACCAAGTGAGGATAATGCCCACTTTGAAGTTTAAGATGGGGGAATCTGAAAATGTACCGGATTTTCCATCCTGCAATTCATATATATGTAAGTGTGTTATGTTATGTTCTGCTGTGATCAGTTTTTATAGAAAAAGCCACAAAACCTGGGAAGTCAGTGGTAATGCCTTGCATTTCTTTTGCTTTGTTTTTCCTGTGTAAGTCTATCTAGATTTAAATTGTCAGTGAAGATCTATGCATGAAAAAAATTTCAAGGAAATGTTTTTGGTTAAAAATATGTGGTAAGTTGAAACTTGTATACAGTATAAATATAGTATTATGTGTGTCTTATTTAAGTGGACGTAAACATCTGGTATCCTGAACCATCAGACTTGCACAGCTGCACAGGACAGTAGTGGATCTTGTTAGGGTTTGGCATCTGAATGATATGGTGGCCTTCTACTTCTGGTATTTTTATAATGCAGATCATAAAATATAGAAAGAGCAAAACTGAAAGAGTGGGTGTTGTGAGCTCTTTTAATGTTGGGGAAGAGGTGTGATGGCAGTGAAAAACAATGCCTTAGGAGCCCAGAGAGTAGCCTCTGATGCAGTAGGCCCTCATCTTTGAAGAACATAAGAATACCTGTCTTGTTTGTATACTTTATGAGGATTGCTGTGATAATGTGTTTGAAAGTACTTTAAAGACTGTAATTCAGAGGTTTTATTGATCTCATTCTACAAATATTATTCGAGGACCTCCTTTATGCCAAGTGCTGCCTATGGGGCTAGAAATAAGAAGGGAGACTTTGGTAACTTCCTAAGTACTTTGCAGGCTGGTGGAATTACAGTATCTAAGATTATATTTCATAGTGCTTCAGTTTTATGCCACTGAGATCTTTGCAGTGAGTCAGTTTTTTAGCTCCAAGGACATGGAAAAAGAGGGAAAAATTGAAAATGTTTTGTTATTTCTTTATCTCTATGCCATATAAAAACTTTACTCTTATCATTTACTTATACAGTAGGATTTAGGGGAGAAATTTTATGATACAATATTTTATTTTGAGAAATTGAGACTATCCTAGCACAATGTTGAATCAGGTGTGTAAGCTGAATAGTTTTTAGACATACAGTTATCATCATTTGTGTGTGTGTGTGTGTGTGTGTGTGTGTGTGTGTGTGTGTGTGTCTATGTGTATGTAGCTTGCAGTCATTTGAAATGCTGTGGACAATCCAAGTACATTTTCTAAATCCTCTCAAGCAGGAAAGTTTAATTTGCATATATGTATTGAGGTTGGTTCATCCGTCAATAACTGAAGAGAATCATCTTTTTATTTTATGGAATTCATTAACTAGCCCTACTTCTTGTAGCAGATTTTTATTTAAAATTGTATTAGAAAAATGTTTCTTTTGTCTCCTTGATGACAAGGATTCATTTGGGACTTGGAAGAAGTTAGGGTTGAACTTAATGAAAAATAGAAGCATTAAAAATTTTATTTTTGAACTGTTTTTCCAGATTTTTTCCCCTGGAAACATTTAGCAAAAATGATACACTAGATATGTAATATTCATGGCCACACAGCTGTTTGGGAGTTTATTTAATCTGCATCTATATTCCTTTATATTTTTATGAATAGTTCACTTTATATATGCATTCATTTGACTCCAGTGAATAGTAATCATTCACTATAACTTTAAAAAATGGCCTCTTGCTTCTTAGGCCAAATCAGAACAAATTGTTTTTGAAAGCAGGGCCATGCAGATACCTTGAATGACCACAGACTCCATTGACAAAGGAAGGGAAATTTTGAAAGGAGGGAACCAGGCCTTTGGTCCCCCCAAATCCTAATCTGGGAACCATTAATACCATCTTGGCTGTACAGCACATTCATAGTGTGAGAGGCAATTTCTAAAACTGCTAAAACCAATCCCTGTAGGGTTTTAGAGATTAAACTTACCACCCTGTGTTATAACCAGATGAAAATAATTAGGCACTACAGTCTGCTGCATAGTGGGGTGAAATGGTTTCTAGTGCCAGGATTCTTAACTAGGTGAGATGGGTGCGGTACTTTACTTAAGACTCCTTGTAGTTGAAAGCTTTATCCTATAGAGCAAGTCTCAAAATTAGTAAGACTGGGGAAAAATATAACTTTAGACACCAGTTCTTTCAAAAACTCTTCTAAATCTGTATTTCTTGGCAAGATATTTAAGTATCATATTTAAAATATATCAGAACTGTGCCTTGCTTTTTTTTTTTTCTACATAGATGATGTTAACTGAAGAAGTTTCAAAAGCATAAAAGTAGTGCAGGTTCAGATTTTCCCTTTATAAACTACAGGCGATAGTATTACCTCCTGAGATTGTAGTGGTGAGGATTAAACGAGTCACTACATGTGAGGTGCTTACAAGTGTGCCTGGCACACAGAAAAGTCACACACTGCTGATTGATTTGGAAGTCACTTAGTTGTTGATGGGAATATTGAACAATTTTTTCATTTAAAAACTTAGACAATACTAATGATAATATATGAAGTTGATGCTGCCAACATCTGTATAAACTGCCCCTCAATTTGTGTAGGACAGTGTTGATTGTTGCATGCACTCTGAAAGTCATCTTTCCTTTTGGAACAGTGGCATAAAATTTGCAATACTTAGTGAATGAAGAAGCTATTATCACAATTCAATCACTGATAAGTTAGTGTTTTCTTAAATATTTGTGTGCACCCACTACTGACTTAATCCCATTGAACACTGGCTTCTATGGAATAATATTAACCAGTTATACACAGGTAGGAGCACAAAGAAGTGTTAGTGATTGTAGAATTATTAATGTTTCACTTTAAAAAATAAAAACTATTGGGGGAATTCATTGAAAATTATATTTTAATTTTACATAAATAATTCATGTAGGGTGCTTAATAGATATAGGGAAGATACTGTAGGTTTAATAATAGAGAAAAAGTAATAGTGATCTATTAGTATTACTATATAATTTGCATATGAATAAGGAGGAAAAAATTACTTAGAAAATCAGACAGAACTATAAAATGGTAGCTGTACTACATGTTAGAAATAAAAACATTGGCAAAGAAATCAAGGTTGGCTTCAAGATATGTCTTTTTTTTTAAATACAATTTTGGGGAATGTACTCATGGTTTCAAGCATGTGTATTGCCAGTGAACAGACTCTCATCCAGTTTTTCATTCTTCTTTATTGGGAGATAGTGAGGAGAGAGGAGAGATTGACACAGAGAGAGGAGAGATACCATCATTGGGGAAAACTCTTTTCATGGTGCTTTGATCTTAAGTCCTTGCATGTGGCAAAGCATGCATGCATTCTACCAGGTGAATTATCTCTAGGCCCCTGTATGTTTTGAGTCCTCTAGTAGATACATCTTTTCTGTCTTCTTCCCATAAAAGAAAACGAGTCTGAAGAAGATAGTGGACTTTCCTAAGGTTAAGCAGCTGATAAGTAGCAGTATGACTTCTGACTGATTGTAGGTCTTGCATATCTTTTCCTTTTGTAGCACTACTCTTTGCCACCAACAACGGGAAAGAAGGAATAAAGTGATCACAGTTATAAGAGTACCGATCTCTTTGTACTATTTGACCATTCATTCATTCATTCATTCACTCATTCACTCATTCATTTATTGGACAGAGACAGAGATAAATTGATAGGGAAGGAGGATATGGAGCAGGAGAGATAAAGTGAGACAACTGCAGCACTGCTTCGCCACTCATAAAGCTTGTCCCATGTGGTGGGACCAAGGACTTGAACTCTTGCACAAGGTGACTCACATATGTGCTCTATTGAGTGCATCCCTAAAAGACCCCATGAGTATTTTAAATAAATGGACATTTGCCTTAATTAGCAGACTTTGGTATTTAAAACTTTTGACATGTATTTTTTTTTTAATTAGTATAGTTAATCCTAAGTGAATGGAAGTAAATATTGGAATTATTTTCTTTTAAGGGAAGTTTGTGTAAGTGTAGTAATGGCTCAGATTTTTTCAGGGGTCTTGGAAGCCCCTCATGTTCCCATGGGATTTTATTCAGACCCTAAATGTAAAGTAAGGGCCACCAAGCATTTTACCTACTAGTTATTTGGGGAAGAACCAATGTCCCAGAAACATTGTTTGAGCTGAGTTCTGAAAGATGAAGTAAAATTAAGTTGTTTAAGGGTACAGTGAGGTGTGTTTCACTGCAAAATTTCCCTGAGGTCAGAGGAAGTTTGGGACATGGGGAGTGTGGATTGAAGGCTATTGTAGCAACAAGGGAAATCGCTCCATAGGCAGAGTACAGGATTTACCTGCTTGAGCTTCAAGATTGACTCTGATTTTTCTCCTTTTCATGTGAATATAGTACATATGCAATAAATCAAATACATCTTTAGAAAAAAAGAGGTATTGTAGCTGGTGTGGAGAGACCTAGAGGATGGTAAGACTGGAGAGGTTATACCACACCATGGATGGAAGGGTGTATGTCCGACTAAGTACCTTAGTCATTATTCTGAGTGAAATGGAAAGCTGTTGAAAGTTTAAAGCAGAGTTTGAGCCTTGATGAGTTTTTAAAGGCCTACTTTGCCAACTGTCAGTCCACTGGTGGTGATTGCCATTCTGGAGTGACTGACATTGTCCTATATAATTTATTTCGGTAGGCAGCCAAGTAAATAAGCAATTCCTACTATACTTGGGTCCCATGGCAGGTCTGCAAGGACAGTAACATTGAAGTACATTCAAGAAAAAAATTTCCTTTGCTCTTAGTGACCTAAAGATAAAGGAATAATCAAGGAACCGAGACAACCATCACTACAATGGGGCCAGAAACCCCAAAACTCTCAATTATTTTTTCTCTTCCTTCTTGGAATTTTATTCCACTTGTACCAGGAAGTAGATGAATGGAGTTCAAATTCAAAGCAGATATTTCCTTTATTTTTTAGAATATCCTTATACTTGAAGGGTTATACTTCTTTTAAAATGTTGTTTATCATTTTTAGGCAAAGCATCTGAGAAGAAGTCATCTTTTTTGTTAGTAGAGAGTGGGATATGTGGGAACGTATCACTGCCATGAAGGTTTTTGTTGGAGTTCTCCAATTATGTAGCTGTGACATCGGGACCAGTTTCTGAATTTCTGTAAGACTAATTTCCTAGCCTGCAATAAAGAATGTGAATTTATGGAATTAAAAGATTCTACTTATAGTTTGCTTTAAATTATATATTATGATTTTCTTTATTTTTAATAGTACTGTGTATCAGCTTGATTTTTGTTTTGAGAATTTTACAAACATTTTGAGTGATGCTCTGTAATCTTATAATCATGTAAACCACAGTTAAGTCACTAATAAAAAAACAAAAGACTTACTAAATTTCTGACAGAAATAAAAAAAGAAAGTGTTCTGGCATATGGTGGTGCTTGGTGATCCTTTGCTCCAATACTTTGATATTTCTCTGCTTCCTTTAAAAATGTTCTATTAGTTAAGCAAGTTAAAACTGACTGACTCAGTGAATTGAGTTATAGTTAGGATGTAAGTGAAAAGATAAGTTTTGAAAATTCTCCCATAGATGAATCATATAATAAGCAGGTTGGGGTTACCATATTTGTTGTTAATGGTGACCCTTTTAGGAATCTAAGATTGGATACTGTGTTCTTTTTCTGTTTAACAAAGTGTCTCCAGTATTTAGTGTTGCTTCATGACTTCTTTTCTCATGATGGCATGATATATAACTGAAGACTTTAAATAACCTTAGTTTATTCTACTGGAATTTAAGGATATCTGATAAACTTCATTTTTTTTTTAAATTTTTTATTTAAGAAAGGATTAGTGAACAAAAGCATAAGGTAGGAGGGGTACAACTCCACACAATTCCCACCACCCAATCCCCATAACCCACTCCCTCCCATGGTAGCTTTCCCATTCTCTATCCCTCTGGGAGCATGGACCCAGGGTCGTTGAGGGTTGGAGAAGTTAGAAGGTCTGGCTTCTGTAGTTGCTTCCCCGCTGAACATGGGCGTTGACTGGTCAGTCCATACCCCCAGTCTGCCTCTCTCTTTCCCTAGTAGGGTGTGTCTCTGGGGAAGCTGAGCTCCAGGACACATTGGTGGGGTCTTCAATCCAGGGAAGCCTAGCCAGCATCCTGGTGGCATCTGGAACCTGGTGATTGAAAAGAGAGTTAACATATGAAGCCAAACAATTTGTTGAGCAATCATGGATCCCAAGCTTGGAATAGTGGAGAGGAAGTGTTAGGGAGGTACTCACTGCAAACTCTAGTGTAATCCTGCTTTCAGGTATATATTTTGCAGTAGTTTATGGATACGTTTGCACATAAGCTCTCTCTCACAGAAACTGATGTATATCTAGGTTATGGGACTTTGTTAGAAAGTGAACTACATGAGATGAAATTAGAGTGTACTATTAAAGGAAAGGTCTCACCCGAGTAATGAAGCTGAAGGGTTGTCATTCCACACGTGAAGTCTCTGGATACAGTCTGAGGTGAAGCATGTTGAGGTGGCAATCATTGCTTTGGTTAGGTTGTGGTCGACGGATGCAATATTATTTGGTTTGGATTGGGAGATGTATACGGGAAAGTGGGCCCTATCCAAGGGTTCCAGGACTGGGGGAAGTAGGGGCTCTATAGTGAAGATGTGAGGTTCCTGCTGTCTTAGGGTTCAAAAAGACAATCAATAGTTAATATTATCATCACATTATTTGTTAATTGGGTTAACTTTGAAAAGTCCCTTTGTTATGGTTTGCTGTACAGAACCCAGTATCTTGTATATAGCTGTGCTATTGGAAGCTTCTAATCTACTTGGTCTAGGCTTTTGAGAGAGTCCGTATATCAAATACATAGCCTATATATTAAAAAGATTCAGTTTGTCTTTTGAGAAACTTTGAGACATACAATTGATTTTCCCCCTCTCATATTAATTAACTACTGATTTATATGTCTACATTTTGCTAGGAGTGTACATAAACACCATTCCCACCACCAAAGGACTGTGACCCATCCCTCCCGCCCACTCCCACCCCCCACTGGCCCAGGAAGCTACATGTCTACCCCTCACCACTGGGTTTTTACTTTGGTGCCCTACTTACAATTTGATCAGGTCCTGCTTTTAGTTTCCCTTTCAGATCTTATTACACAACTTCTGTTGATGAGTGGGATCATCCCATACTCATCTTTATCTTTCTGACTTAGTTCACTTAACATAATTCCTTCTAGCTCTGTCCAAGATGGGTCAGAGAAGGTGGGTTCATTGTTCTTGATAGCTGCATAGTATTCCATTGTGTATATATACCACAGCTTTCTCAGCCACTCATCTGTTGTTGGGCACCTGGGTTGCTTCCAGGTTTTAGCTATTATGAATTGTGCTGCTATGAACATAGGAGTACACACCTCTTTTTGGTTGGGTGTTATGCAGTCCTTGGGGTATAACCCCAGGAGAGGAATTATTGGGTCATATGGAAGGTCCATGTCTAGCCTTCTGAGAGTTTTCCAGACTGCTCTCCACAGAGGCTGTACCAATTTACATTCCCACCAGCAATGTAAAAGGGTTCCTCTGTCCCCACATCCTCTCCAGCATTTGTTGCTGCTGTCCTTTTTGATGTATGCCATTCTTACAGGAGTGAGGTGGTATCTTAGTGTTGTCTTAATTTGCATTTCTCTGACAATCAGTGACCTAGAGCAGTTTTTCATATGTTTGTTAGCCTTTTGGATCTCCTCTGTGGTGAATGTTTTGTTCATTTCCTCTGCCCATTTTTGGATGGGGTCATTTGCTTTTTTGCGGCTAAGTTTGCTGAGCTCTTTATATATTTTGGTGATTAGTTTCTTGTCTGATGTCTGGCATGTGAAGATCTTCTCCCATTCTGTGAGGGGTCTCTCTGTTTGTTTAATAGTTTCTTTGGATGTGCAGAAGCTTTTCAATTTGATGTAGTCCCATTGGTTTGTTTCTGCTTTGGTCTTCCTTGCAATTGGGTTTGATTCATCAAAGATGTCCTTGAGGTGTAGGTGGGAAAGTGTTTTACCAATGTTTTCCTCTAAGTATTTGATTGTTTCTGGTCTGACATCTAGGTCTTTGATCCATTTGGAGTTGATTTTTGTTTCTGGTGAGATAAAGTGGTTCAATTTTATTCTTCTGCATGTTTCAACCCAGTTTTCCCAGCACCATTTATTGAAGAGAGCCTCCTTTTTCCATTTAATACTTTGGGCCCCCTTATCAAAGATTAGATGCCCATAGGTGTTGGGATTTACTTCTGGGCTTTCAATTCTGTTCCACTGGTCTGTGTGCCTATTTTTGTTCCAGTACCATGCTGTTTTGATGATGATGGCTTTATAATATAGTTTAAGGTCTGGGAGTGTGATGCCTCCATTTCTGTTTCTTTTCCTTAAGATGGTTTTGGCAATTCTAGGTGTTTTCAGGTTCCAGATAAATGATTGTAGTGTTTGTTCTATTCTCTTAAAGTAGCCTGGGGGAACTTTGATGGGTATTGCATTAAATTTGTATATGGCTCTGGGGAGAATATTCATTTTGATGATATTTATTCTTCCAATCCATGAGCATGGGATATCTTTCCATTTCTTGGTATCAGTTTCTATCTCCTTGAGTAGCGACTCATAGTTTTCAGTATACAAGTCTTTCACTTCTTTGGTCAACTTTATTCCTAGGTATTTGATTGATTTTGCTGAAACAGTAAATGGGAGTGATTTCTGGATGTCTTCTTCTTCAGATTTAGTGTTTGCATAAAGAAATGCCACTGATTTTTGTACATTGATTTTGTAGCCTGATACCTTGCTATACTGCCTAACAACTTCCAGTAATTTTCTACTGGATTCTTTAGGTCTTTCTATGTATACTATCATATCATCTGCAAATAGTGAGAGCTTGACTTCTTCCCTTCCAATCTGTATCCCTTTGATTTCTTTCTCTTGCCTGATTGCTATGGCAAGAACTTCCAATACTATGTTGAAGAGTAACGGAGACAGTAGACAGCCCTGTCTAGTCCCCGATCTGAGGGGGAATGCTTTCAGCTTCTGTCCATTGAGTATGATGTTGGCTGTAGGTTTGCTATATATAGACTCCACTATCTTGAGGAATTTCCCATCTATTCCCATTTTTTGTAGAGTTTTGAGCATGAATGGGTGTTGGATTTTGTCAAAGGCTTTCTCTGCATCTATTGAGATAATCATGTGGTTTTTGGCTTTGCTTTTATTGATGTGATGAATGACATTGATTGATTTACGGATGTTGAACCAGCCTTGCATTCCTGGGATGAATCCCACTTGGTCATGATGAACAATCTTTTTGATGTGTTGCTGTATCCGGTTGGCCAAGATCTTGTTTAATATTTTGGCATCTATGTTCATCAGAGATATTGGTCTGTAGTTTTCCTTTTTTGTTCTGTCCGTATCAGCTTTTGGTATCAGGGTGATGTTGGCTTCATAAAAGGTGGAAGGGAATATTCCTGTTTCTTCAATATTATGGAATAGCTTAACAAGTATGGGTATTAACTGTTTCCTGAAAGTTTTGTAGAATTCATTTGTGAAGCCATCTGGTCCAGGACTTTTGTTGTTGGGGAGATTCTTAATAACGATTTCAATTTCTTTGTCTGTGATTGGTGCATTTAGATTTTGTAGTTCTTCTTGGTTCAGTTTTGGAAGTGCATAGGTTTCTAGGAATTGTTCCATTTCTTCCAGATTCTCTAGCTTGGTGGCATATAGTTCTTTATAGAAGTTTCGCAGAATTCTCTGGATTTCTGTGGTGTCAGTTGTGATATCTCCTGCATCGTTTACAATTCTATTAATTTGAGTCTTCTCTCTTTTTTGTTTGGTGAGTCTGGCTAGGGGTTTGTCAATTTTGTTTAATCTTTCAAAGAACCAACATTTGGCTTCATTGATCTTTTGTATGGTTCTTTTATTTTCGATGTTGTTTATTTCTGCTCTAACTTTAGTGATTTCTGTCCTTCTGGTTGCTTTAGGGTTCCTTTGTTCCTCTTCCTCTAAGTCCTTGAGGTGTGCAGTAAGGTCGTTCATTTGGGCTTCTTCTTGGTGTTTAATATGTGATTGTATGGCTATAAGTTTCCCTCTCAGTACTGCTTTCGCTGTGTCCCAAATATTTTGATAGGTTGTGTCTTCATTTTCATTAGTTTCCAGGAACATTTGAATTTCCTGTTTGAGTGAGTCTCTGACCCAGTGGTTCTTAAGGAGCATGTTGTTTAGTTTCCAAATTCTATGTCTTTTAATAATTTTCCGTTTGTTGTTAAAAGTTAGTTTTACTCCACTGTGGTCTGAGAGGATACTTGGGATGATTTCAATGCTCTTGAATTTATTGATGCTGTCTTTGTGGCCTAACATGTGGTCTATCCTTGAGTATGTGTTATGTGGATTTGAAAAGAAGGTGTATTCCAGTTTTTTGGGGTGGAGGAATCTGAAAATGTCCAGGAGGTCTAGTCTGTCAATCTCTTCATTCAATTCTCTTGTATCTTTATTGGTTCTCTGCTTTGCTGATCTGTCTAAGTGTGAGAGTGGGGTATTGAAGTCTCCCACTATTATTGTATTATTATTGATGTATTTTTGAAATTCTTTCAGTAGATGCTTAATGTATTTAGATGGTCCCTCGTTGGGTGCATAGATGTTAATAATTGTTAAGTCTTCTTGGTTGATTGATCCTCTAATCATTATGTAATGTCCTTGCCTATCTTTTATTACTTTATTTAATTTAAAATCTATCGTGTCTGAGATGAGAATGGCTGTTCCTGCCCTTTTTTGTGGACCGTTAGCCTGTATGATAGTTTTCCATCCTTTCACTTTAAGTCTGTGTTTATCTTGTTGTGACAGATGGGATTCTTGCAAGCAGCAAATGGTTGGGTTATGTTTTCTGATCCATCCCCCCACCCTGTGCCTTTTGATGGGTGAGTTTAAGCCATTGACATTTATTGATATTATGGATTTAATGTATTGTAGTGCCATTGTTCTAAAAAACAATTTGTTTACTCTGACATATTGCAAGTATTATAGTGATGTTCTTGTTTATAAGAGGTCTTTTAGTACCTCTTTCAGGGCCGGCTTGGTGATAGTTGCCTCCTTTAACTGTTGTTTGTCTAAGAAGGTTTTGATCCCTCCATCTAGCTTGAATGAAAGTCTAGCAGGATATATTATCCTTGGTTGAAACCCTTTTTCATTCAGGGCTCGATAGATATCTTGCCACTCCCTTCTGGCTTTTAGAGTTTGAGTTGAGAAATCTGAAGAAAGTCTTATGGGTTTTCCCCTGTATGTGACTTTTTGTTTCTCTCTTGCAGCCTTTAGGATCCTTTCTTTATCCTTACTTCTTCTCATTGTGACTATGATGTGTCTTGGTGTTTTCAGGTCTGGGTTGATTCTGTTTGGTACTCTCTGGACCTTTTGCACCTTGATATCCTTTCTGTTATTCAGGTCTGGGAAGTTTTCTTGTATTATTTCCTCTAGAATGTTTGCTTCCCCTTCCTCTCTTTCTTCCTCTGGCAGGCCAATTATACGAATGTTACTTCTTTTGAGATCATCCCATATGTCTCTGTTGTTGTTTTCAGTGTCTCTCAATCTCTTTTTAAGCTCTTTCACCTCTTTCTTAGTTTTCTCTAACTCATCCTCTGACTAATTCTGTTTTCTGCTTCTGTTAGTCTGCTTTCCCTTGCCTCAGCTTCTTTCTTCATTACAGCTATTTCAGCTTTCAGTTCTCTAATTGTCTCAAGATAATCAGTATTTTCCTTGTGGGTCTCAACTGTTGTTTCCCTAATACTGCCATTCCTTTCCTCCAATGTTGTTTTCATTTCTGTGATTAATAAGTTTATTATTGCTTGCATACTTTTCTTATCTATGGTTACTTCTGATTGATTTATGGTTTCTTCTGGGCTCTTGTCTTCATTCATTGGGGTAGCAGTTTTATTTGTTTTTAATCTACCCATTTTTTTTTTATTTATGTGTTTCTCTCTCTTTTTTTTTTTATGCTCTGTTGTTCCTCGGTTGTTGTGTTTTGAGCACAAGTAACACTGTACTAAATACCTTTATGACAATTGCACTCACCAACCTCCGGAATTACAGTAGCAGCTGAAGTAAGTATTGAAGGAGTTTAATCATTACCAGTTAGCCAAACAATTTCTCCAGTCCGTGAAAAATAGTAACCAAATCCCAGTGAAGAAAGAGAAAAGAAAGAGAGGATAGCAAGAATAGACAGTTATGCAAATCTACTATCCAGTGTATATTCTAGGGGTAACAAGAGTGTAAAGGGAACTAGAGCAGAGATACACACATAGAGAGTCCACTCTGGGTCAGATTTCTTCCCCAAAGTAATTCACAAATTCAGAAAGGCAAAGAAGAAAGAAGTGTATGACAAGATAAAAAAAAATAGAGATAGAGAGAGATAAGAGAGAGGAAAGGGAGAAGATAAGAAGAAGGGTTGTAATTAATGAGCAGTGCGAGGAACTTCCCAAATGTGTATCAGTAAATTTAAAAAAAAAAAAAAAAAAAAAAACCTGTTTGGTGGTATGGGGTATCCTGCTAGTAGCTGGTCCCAGGCACTGCTTATGGGGGGGGGAGGGCGGCGGGAAGGATGTATGCTTGAAAATTAAAAGGAAGAAAAAAGAATTTTTTTCCCCTATTCTAATTCTTAACCCACATTAAGTTATAGACACCTCCTTGGTATTACCGCTATGGCCCCTTATTGGCTGGCCTGCTAATGGCAGAAAATCCTATTGTTTACACGAGATGTGTCCGGAGCTCAAAGGCTAGCCGCTTCTCCGTCCGCCATCTTCCGGGAGACCCCCCCCCCCTCCAGACTTTTTAAGAGGATTTCTCAAAAATGAAAACTAGCTCCAAGTCCTTTGATCCAATGAGAGCTATACTCAAGAAGTCTTTGGATCCACCCACAGGGTCGCGGTGGACCCTGGATTCTCCCAAGAGGAAGCCCCCGAGCTAAAGTGCTCTCTCCGGGTCCTCTGCCTGCCTCGCTCTGCAACCAGCGGAGGAGCCGCCTTCTTGGGCGGGCGGAGGACAATGCCCGGCGCACTCACCTTGCTCGGCGCCGCTGGGGAATACTGAAGCCCCACTAGTCCGTGTCACCTTTACTCTAATTCTTAACCCAAATTAAACTGTAATCACTTCTTTGGTGCCCCCCCTTATTGACTGGCCTGCTAAAGGCAGAAAATCCTACCGTTGCCGATGATGCGATCAGAGCACTCGCTGTCAGCGACTTCTCAGGCCGCCATCTTCCTAACTCCCCCAAACTTCATTTTTTTTTCTTTTTTGAAGGGTCCTTTTAGCTCTAAAGTCTTAGTAAGGCATTTTTATTCCTTTTATAATGCTTTCTCAGGATTCTTGTTCAATTAAACGTAAGTCAGAAATTTACTGCTGTGAGTATAGATTTTGTTGTCATTCATTCCTACAACTTTCTCTTATTTTTGCTTGAGAAATGGTGCCATGCAAAGGAAGCCCAGTTCTAAAACTTACGTAATTAGAAAACTTCATTCAAGTGTTCTACTCTGAGTCAGTAGGAGTTCTAATAGATTGAGTTGCTGGCTGTTCTGTTATATATTCATTGTGTGTTAATTTTCTTTTCTTCCTTTTTAATGTAACATCCAGGAATGAGCCCAGAGCATATGTATGTATGACATCAATGGGTTACCTTCCTAGGCCAATTTTCTATTTATTGTTACTTCTTTGGTAGGAGGATGAGAGAATAGATACCATAGCACTACTACACCAATCTGCCACTCCACCACTCCACCACTCCACCACCACAGTACTACTTCCATCTGTGGAACTTCCCTGGTGGCTTTCATGCTACTCATATGTAGTCCTGGGGTTCGAAACCAAGGACTTACCCACAACAGGTACAGCTACCCAGTTATCTATCTCTTGGTTCCTTTTTTCTTCAGTGGTCAACTTTTCAGACCTTTAACTTGCTAGTAGTAGCTTATGATGTCTGTCTTCCTTTCTTCCTTTCTTGTCTTTTTTAATTTAGTTTATTTTAGTGAGAAAGAATAGATAGAGAGGGAAATATACCAAGAGAGAGAAAGAGACCAGAACACTGCTCAGTTTTGGCTTATGGTGGTGCTGGGGATTGAACCTGGGACTTCAGAGCCTCAGGCTTAGAAGTTTTGTGCATAACCATTATGCTATCTCCCCAGCTCCCTTCCTCCCTTCCTCCCTTCCTCCCTTCTTCCCTTCCTCCCTTCCTCCCTCCCTTCCTCCCTTCCTCCCTTCCTCCCTTCCTCCTTTCCTCCTTCCTTCCTTCCTTCCTTCCTTCCTTCCTTCCTTCCTTCCTTCCTTCCTTCCTCTGTGTATTGTAAGCATTTCCATTATTTCTCTGTGTTGTAAACTAGACATGCATTAGGAAGAATACACAGAGATCTTATCCTACTCGTCTAAGAGAAGAAGGCAGACACAGTTTAAGAAACCACAATGCATAAGAGCACTTGATTGGGTTTTGAATACCCAGTGAACTGAGAAACTGAGGACAGAATATAAATATATGAAATTTGATTTTTGACATAGACTTCATTGTATGTATGTACATTTTACCTCTGTATCTGTTCATTTGAGTAACCAGTAACTTTGGAACTCTAACACTTCTTACATAAAGTCTAGGTTTCATCCAATTCCAATCCAACCTTTTGATACTCTTATAAAACTCCAAAAAAAAAAAAAAAGAAAAAAAGAAAAATTTTCACTGGAAAGTCTTCACCCTGAATTTGAGGAAAGCTCCAATATATTTCTTACCATTTTTCTTATAGACATTAACTACATGTTCAGTGTAAGAAATTGTAGATGGATAAGAAGAATCACATGATAGAGTATAAATACATTCCAGTGTTTTGAATATACATCAACTTTTTGCTCAGTGGTTGAATATCAAGGTCAAGGCAAATGAAAATGGTCATTGAAGCTCATCCATCTTTTGGACATTTGGCACCTCATTCTCCAAATGTGCAATTTTATAATTTTGGCTCAAAAAAGCTTTTAAGTATTTGGCTATTTATTTGGGAATCTGTCCACCATTTTTGAAGTCTTTTTAATTTTTTTGGGAGGATGCAGATTAGATTCTAATAATAATAAAGTATGCTCTGCAAATAATTGCAAAGAAAAAGATTATTTCTTTTTTATAGATTGCCAATAAATTTTATAAATTGTACCTTGGCAGTGATTATTTTAGGTTGTCTGACTTGTCAAGAAGTACAGTTTCTGTTACAAGGAAATAACGACGTTTTCCTTTAGAGGAGTATGAAACATTTTCCACAACTGTGAATCTGTTATTGGCTTCATTCAGCCAGCTGCCAGTGGAATCCAATTTCTAGAAGGCAGAGGCAGTGCCATTTACTCTTGCTGTTCTTTCACCTATTTTCTTCAAATTTGGAGTCCTTTAGCTTCCAACCATCCGTAGGGCCTTCCTCTGCCAGGTTAAAAGTGTGAATTACAGACTAGAGAATGAGTTGAAGATTTGTTCCATTTCCTGCCCTTAAATAATAATTTCTTGCAGTTTTCTTTTTCCCTTTGGTTCTCTACTTCCAGAATTGGAGTCACTAAATGAGTTTTATCAAAGGAGAAAAATTTACAAAATGCACTTTTGAGACTGAAAAAAGATTCAAAAACTGGCAATTACCTTGATTGAAAAAGTAACTAGTAAATAAAGGCATTTACTTGGCCCAAGTGGATTATTGCTTTCACAATATTTTTTTCCCTCTTACCAAAGCACAGCTTAGACCTGGCTTATCATAGTACTGGGCATTGAACCTGGAACCTTTATTGTCTCAGTTATATAAGTCTTCTTAAATAGCAAGTATGCTATATCTCCAGCCCTTCAGTGAATTTTAATTACAAACAATTAAAAAATTTTAAGTAAGCAAACTTATGTTTTAACCAAAATAAATGTACCTTTTATGTAGATTGTGTTGCAAAGCTAGTAGTTTTACTGAAATATAATTATGTGGATTTTTTTTTTAAATCTGTAATATGTTACTTGAAAAGCTTGTGGCATCACTTCTGAATTTTTGTACAAACCTTTGTAGCCATTTCATAGGTGTAAGCATTTATGGACAGAGTTTGCATTAGAATATGGATTCATGCATGAGTAGGTGGATTTTGTATTATTATGGATATTCTTTCTCCATTTTCATTATGGAATCATTTTTATTCCCCTGGAGAAATAAATTTCTCATTTATTTTTCTTTGCATTTTTAAAGTTGGTTATTTATTTTTAGAAGTAATTTCTGCCACTTTCTCTGTAGAATTTGGGAAGTGTTTTAGTTGATGGGGTGAGGAAATTTTTTCTTTTCTTTTCTTTTCTTTTCTTTTCTTTTCTTTTCTTTTCTTTTCTTTTCTTTTCTTTCTTTTTACCAGAGCACCGCTCAATTCTGGCTTGTGGTGGTGGAAGAGGTGGGTAGGGGCAGACTGAATTTGAATTTAGAACGTGGAGCCTCAGGCATGAAAATCCCTTTGCATAACCATTATGCTATATACCACCCCCCTTTATTTGATTCCTTACACATTGGAAATTAGCTTGACTCATCAGTTAGTCATCAAGAGCCTACTGTGTGTTGAGTGTTTTTAAATATAAGTATCTGGACACAGATTTAAATTCTTCCATTTGTAAACACCACTGAAAATATAACTAAGGTGAAAATGTATTTTGGCCTGTAGCATGTTTTCAAGTTCTTTATGTATTTAATTAGAAAAATATTTAAAAATATATTTTGGGTTAGGGAACCCCCAACCTACTTGACCAACCTGCGAAAGTCTATGGGATAACACCCACTTCAAAAAAGATTATTTTCAGATCAGCACTGTAACTGATCAGGAAATAAAAAGTGTGCTTCAAGAGTATGCATATAGTGCAGAAAGGCAAAATCATTCATTGGGTAAAGAAAGGGCAGGGGCCTAGAGACAGCCCTCCCCTGAAGATAGAATGCTTTAAAAACATGTTGCTATTAATATTTAAGACTGAATGCATTTTGAATTCGTTCCTCACTTTTCCCCCTTCCTCTCAGCATTTATGTTTCAGTTTGCTCCCAAATGCTCACAAGTCCATGCCAGACGGAAATTCGCAGAGGCTGCTGCAGTCCCACAGAGGCCACTCAGGGGAGGGATGCAGGCAGAACAGCTCTGTTCAGTCCTCCCTTGTGCCCCAGGCCCCCAGGCCCTGTGGTGCCTCTTGTGGGTTGCAAATTTGCTCCTTTTGCCCCTCTGCTCACATATGTGGCCCCTCCCCCTCTCTTGAGCCTCTAGAGTCGCTTCGAGGCCATCTAGTCATACGCTGTCCATCAGATGTGTTTACTTTTTTCCTGACAGCCGACACATCTGGAGCACATATTCAGGTTATTCCAGTGCCACTAGACACATTCCACAAGATCATTTCAGCGGTTGTTATGGCGATCTTCCTCCCTCCAGTGATTTTCAAGTTGCATGACAGAAATAGCTGGAGCTAACCAGGGGGACAAAAGTCAACGGGATCAGGAAGGGCTTCTTTCACAGAATGAACTAATTAGTGACCCTGCTTTCTTCACAGGGCAATGAGCATATGGTTTAATAAAGTGAGTCTATGACACTTTTTTTTCCCTCTGTAGGCAAAGCTGTCACTGGTTGAAAACTTTCATGTTTTTACTGGTGGTACTGTAGTCTGCTGTCTTTCAACAAAGTTTACTTCACAAGTAGAAAATGTTTGCTCCTGAGAGTTAAACTTCAGAACTTTTTCTTGGCTTCATACTATAGTTGGTCCTTCCACTTAAAGAGACAGTACTGACTTTATTTGTGTTTTCCTGGATTTATGTTTTTGGTTTTTTTTTTTAGACTAAAGCATTTTCAGGTTTTAGTAAATATTATAAATTGGTTGCTGGGTATTCAAACAGATAGAACTTATTATGGTTTTTCTGTCTGACATAACCAGTATTTCTCACTGGATTAGTTATGAACTTACTTGCACTTGTAATTTTTTTTTTTGAGAGGGAAAGAAAGACACTACATCGCCAAAGCTTTTCTTCACTGCAGCCAAGGACCTGCCAGGATTGAACCTAGATTGTGCACATGGCAAAGCACACCACTGTCTAACTGAGCAATTTTTCTGTCTCTAGACCTTTGATTTCACTGGCAACAGTTATAGATTATTTTAACATTAAAATGTTTGATTAATGAAGCAAACCTTTTTAAAAAGCCACATTTTCTGTAACACACAAAAGTGTGGGTATTATTATTTTTTCCTGAGGTATAATGTTTCACATTTTTTATGTAGTTTTTGAGCCTACAAGGGAATTTATAATTGAGAAGACTTTGTATTAAGAAATTCTACTTATAATAGATGCATAAGGTATGGCTATTATATCTTATGTAAGGTATCATTCTGTTATACTATATATACTGTATATGTTGTAAAGCCCGGCCATTTTTTATTACTCTATGAGGAACACAGTGTGCCATAATACATTTTTTTTCCATGAGTGGACTTAAAGATTTAGATTAAATATGCATTGCCTTTAGACATACCTATAAAGGTGAAGTTGAAACATGATATGTTTTTTGTGTTTTTGTTTTGGTAGTCCTATTATTGAAATTGTATGTTGAAGAAAGTGCAGCCAGCATTTCATGTATTACTTTTCCCTGCATATATCACAATATAATAATATACATGTATTTATAGTATCTATAGTAGTGCTCTCAAACTCCTTTCATGTTCCTCACTGAAATTCACACTTGGATGTCACTTTTACACACTGCAATTGTAAGTCTTGTCTCAAGACACTAGAGTTATTTGTAGAGATGAGTAATTTTGTATTTTTCTTTCTTTTTTTTTTTTTTTTTTTTTTTGCCTCCAGGGTTATTGCTGGGTCTCGGTGCCTGCACCAGGAATCTATTGTTCCTGGAGGCCACCTTTTCCCTTTTGTTGCCCTTGTTGTCTATCATTGATGTTAATATTATTGTTGTCATTGTTGTTGCATAGGGCAGAGAGAAGTTGAGAGAGATGGGGAAGGCAGAGAGGGGGAGAAAAAGATAGACACCTGCAGACCTGCCTCACCACCCGGCCCCAATTTTGTATTTTTCTTGTCTGATTGGATTATTTTGTTGATCAAGTTCCCTGGACTTTGGTAATATGATAGTGGGTAACAAGTATGAACATCAAATCAGAGTGGGACTTTCTCAGTTTATTCGAACCTGGGATGCCTCATTGCCGGACACACACCCTATTCCTTGAGCTATCTCTGGACTCCTTTGTTCTACTCCTTTTCCCACTGGCACAGTAATTCATCTCCCTTTGCCCTCCCAGCCAAATTCCTTCTCTTTGGGTCCTGCTGAATCTAGTCACCAGGCTGCTTTGTAGAACCTGCTCTCAGCAACATCAGGAGGACACTGAAAGGTCACATAATGCTATGTGAAGTTAATTTATGGAGACCTGCTTGCTGCATCTCTTGTGCTTTTGCTAGTTATACATTATTAACTGTGGTGCCTTCAAGGGCCTCAGCTACTGGAGTGAATGTGTATCATGTAGGGTCTGAGCTCAAGTGATAACACTGAGGGTGGTTAGAAAATTATGTTTCCCTCCCTAGATGTGACTTTGCTATAATTAAATTTAATGTGATTTAAGCATCATACTCAGAGCTATAGTAGCCATTGCCAGGTATAATTGGTAGTATCACTTAAAACATAACCTTAAATTGCTAGTAAAACCCTAAAAGTTATGTATGTTCACCTTTTACTTCTTTATCAGGTATAGCAGATAGCTTGTCCCTTTATCAAAAATTGGAATTTGTGGTATGTGGCATTTTGATACTGTTTTGAGGCCACCTCCATTTTATTTTTTTAAAGATAGAGTCAGGAAATAGTCGCACACATGTGTGATACAGCTGAGTGATCTCTCCAGCCACATTGCTTTTATTCTTTAACCTTGAAAGATAGAGGAGGAAGGTCAGAAATAGTGAGGAGAAAAAGGGAGAGACACCAAAGCACCACTTCACCATCCAGTTAGCTTGGTGCTGTCCATGGTGCTCCCATTGTGTACTGGAATTGAATCTAGAATCTTGGCATAATGAAGGGGGGTGGTGCAGTCCACCTACTGAGATGTTTCTTTTTAATTTTTATTTCTTATTTTTATTTATTGCATTTAGACATCCAGAAATTGAGAGGAAAGGAGAGACAGAGAGGCTGAGAGACAGAGAAACACCTGCAGCACTGCTTTACCACTCGCAAAGCTTTCCTCCTGCAGGTGGGGACCAGGAGTTAAAACCTGGGTCCTTGTGCACTGTAACATGTGTACTCAACCAGGTGTGCCACCTCCTGGTTCCCCTACTGAGATATTTCTTAAGTTGCTCCCTACTAGATAGCAATCTATGTATCTATAGTCTGTTATTTCCATAGTTTATTCTTTTCTTTTTTTTTTTTTTTTTGGAAATGCCATTGAGCTCAGAGCTGTTACCAGTTTCCCTTATTTAGGTATTGATCTAGATCTATGCTGATAACATATTTAGCCTCCACAAAAAGCTACTTGTTTACTGTATTTCAGTCCAGTTTCTTGCTAAGGAAACAAATGAAGGGATCCAAACAAAATATATCACCAAAAGTTCTCAAGTTTCAAATTTTCTTTTACATTTGTTTTATTATGCCAAAGAATATGACAACCAGCTTAATTTGGTTAAGCATTCAGACTTCCAGAACAGTTTGCCTGCATGTGATAGCTAAATAAATATTGAACTCCATGTGACAGTGATAATATCAACTTATAGGGTTTTCCCAGTTGTGAAATGTTTGTGTTAGGGATGACTTTTCTGTTGTTTTTGTTACAGTGTGACAGCTGAAGATGTTTTTTAAAAGCCTTGTAGTCACTTAGAACACAGCTATATGGCACTGGCTTGGTGGTTCTAAATGGCAGGCTCTATCCATCACAGAAGCAGCAGTTTGTGGGTTGGGGGGGGGGATTGAGGAACCAGGGAGTGAAGCAAGGCGAAGGGGGAGCTGCCGCTCTGTCCAGTTTACATTTGTCACCAATGACTAGCTTTTAAAAAATGTATTAGCTGTGCATGGTGGTAAGTAAGATCCAGCTGCAGGGGATTACGGCTTTGAGTGGGTCGGGGAGTTTGGAATGCATTCAGTTCCATCAGGGGATTTGTGTCCCTCGTCATCAGCCTTAACATTGCTAGAGCAGTAAAGATTAAGAACAGACCAGTGTCACCTGCCCTCAACTTTGAAGAACCCTGCAGCCATTAAACAACTGAGGGTAGAGATTTAGAAAGTGGCCCTTCTCTCTGTCCCAAAAGTGTTTTTCAGATGATCCACAAGAAAGCAAGTAAATTCAGGTAAGAAGCTTAAATGTGATTGCATTATGTCCATTTGCCATGATGATAATTTATGATAAAAGGCACTGTCCACAAATATCTTTCTGTTAATGAACATTTTTGGTAGGGGGTTTCCAAAAGGCGAATAGCCAGTAGTTGAGAAGGACTATTACTGAGAGATTTGAGTCTCACTTTATAGGAGAAAAAAAAATGTTTGCTTGGTGTGGTTTCTGTGACCCTCCCCATTTCCCCCAGCAAGAAACTCAAGAGAACACCACAAAGGTTTACTTTTTTTCAGGGATTTTGAAATTCAGCATACATGCCAGCAAGCAGTTTAGAGGCAGGAAGTCTTTTCTAGTAGTGCAGTCATGAACTGGTAAACTAGAAGCATCTGTAAAAATTTAGAGGGAATATCAGCTTTCTCAAAGCTCCAGCCCAAGTGTAATGAGGTGCAAATGATAGCACGGCATAACCCTTCCCCACCCCACTTGTGGAATGAGATATTGAGTCAAAAATAAAGAGAAAGACAAGGATTTTAAAACTTGATTTCACTAAAAGAAAAGAAATTTCATTTCTTTTGGTGAAATGGCTTTTGGAAGTCTTGAGTTTAGTCTCAGTATTTTTAGGGCTGATGAGATATAAACAAATGATTTTCTGTTAAGCATCTCTAGATAGCATTTCTAAAATGTGGCTGGCTTTTGGGTGTGGATATGCGAAATGACTTACCTATTCATTTGGTTGAGTAAATTAACAAGAGTTTTTAGTTTCAAGTGAACTTCAGCTGATTTGTATCTTTGGCAGGCACCCCTTTAACAGAAAGAAAAATAAAAGGGCCTAAGAAGAAAAGATGTGATTTGTTTGAAGGAACACATCTGGGGTGTGATCTGTTGTATCTTAACACCAGATGGCAGGTTTAGGCTGACAACTAAACCCACTTTAGTCTGGTCAAATGGTATCTTAATATGTCATCTCCCCACCCCCTTTGTCTATGCACAGGAAATAGAACAATCATTTGTGCACAGGGCTAGCAGTCCCATATCTGTGTCTTTGAGCTTTTTTTCATGGCATCTGTGGTGTTTATAGACAAGGCCAGCTTCCCTTGGCAACCCCTGAAACAGATTCCCTCTGTGGCTCATACCTTTTCAAAGGTATGTTTTGTCGAGGCAGAGGTGTGGTGCCTAAGGTGACTGGTGCTTGTCATGACAGGCATGGCATTAGTTGGGCTGAGCAGTGACTAGAAGTGACAGCATTGGTTTGCAGTGCCTGAGGGCCTCTCAGTCATCGCTCCTGCTGGAGTGTTGAGACTAGAAAAGCACCTCTCTGCACCTTTGCTTATCATGAAGATAATAACTAAGGAGAACTGGACTAGGATTTGACTAAGGATAGGGGAGTCCTTTCTTCTTCATTATCTTCTAATAATTTTTATAGAAAAGAGTGTCCCACACTGCTTGAGGGGAGAAAAAAAAAAGGAAGTTAGCTATCCAGGGCCACAGAAGAGTTTTTGAATTTTCTGAAGTTTTGAGTCTTAAATCTTGCTATTAGAGTTAAAATTTTGTTGAACATCCTTGTTTCATGACATGCTCACAAACATGAAAAACCATCTCAGTTATATACTTCAGAAAAAGGGGACTGTATACATTTTCCATTACTGTTTAATATATCACCTTCTCAGGTATAGCAGCAATTATCTTAATCAGAAGTTTATTCCTCTTAACCATTAAGCATCTTTGTACATTTTCTCAGGAATTAGTCTTAGATGCTCCCTAGTGAGTTATTGGCTAATGTGTAATCTATGTGACTACAAAATGCATCCTCTAGTCCATTCTACAGATCAAGATTAACTAGAATTATCTATTGATATCTACCTATAAGGTCTTAATATCCTTTGGTAGGAACCTCAAGGCATTGAAAATATTTCTGGACTGGTGCTTGTTACAAGATGAAATTTGTTTCAAGATGAAAGTTTCATTTGTAATTCTTATATGCCACTAGGAATAGTTGATTTACTGTGTCGAACATATAAGCTTTTCCTACTTCATATTTTAGAAAAAGAATTTGTTGGTTTGGAATGTCATTGACCAGCATTTAATAAAGTTATTACCAGTTTGCTTCTTGGTGAACTGTTGATCATAGTTCTTGTAAATGAAAAAAGAAAAGCAATTTAGATGATTTCTTCAGGGAACTTAATTCAGATTTTCTAATAAAAATACATTTGATAACTTAGAGAAGACTAATAAATACAAGACTTACATTACTGTGATAAAACTATTTCTGAGTTGTTGAAACAACTTGACCAGTTATGATAATTTGAAAAGAAATACATCCTACAAAAGTCAAAAGCATAGCTCTTTTTCTAGCTATGAGATTATGTAATTTTTCTTAATAATATACTTGTATGTACTGAATGGTTGTGATATATAAGAATGTTGTAACTTTCTAATCTCTCACATGGATGAATATATTAATTTCTGGGCTCAACATGTTTTAGCAAGACTATTCCCTATGATCCAACAACATAATAATCTTTTTTTTAACCTGCCACAAATTGTATTTAAATTAAAATTGGTGTGAGTTTGCTTTATCTTTTCTACATGTTTGAGTAAATGACAACAAGTTTGGTGATTTTAAGATGTTTCTTTATTCAAGAAATGAACATTCAAGTAAGCTTCAGGCAGTTTCCCATTAAGTTCTTAATAGATTGCCTGCCCTGTCTCACTTTTTCAATTATTTCTTCCTTAATGACTCTGTACATGGAGATTACCTAGTTCTCTGTATATTTCTGTGTTCTAGTGCAACTTTAAAATAACACTAGAAGTTTAAGACAGAGCTTTTGCATGTATGCTTGGATTTGAATAAGTGTCCATAACCATGTCCATATTTCTTAATTTTTGTTTCTTGGTTCATTATATAAACACAAAAAAGTAATGTTTAGGTCCATTTTATTATTTTGGGGTGAGAATAAATGATATAATATTAAAAAAATAAAACCTAACCTGAAGCCTAATATTTAGTTAGGAAGCACAGTATTTATTTGTCTGTTTGTTTTCACTAGGTTTATTGCTGGGACAGGTACCTACATGACTGACCCACTGATCCTAGCAGCCTCTTTCCTTTCTATCTACTTACCTTCCTCCCTTCCTTCCTGCAAGAAGTTGAGAGGGGGTAGAGAGGGGGAGATAAAGCAAGACACCTACGACATTGCTTCACTACTTATAAAGCTCACCCACTCTTGTTCCCAGTGGTTAGGGAGGGATAACCTGAACCCATATCCTTAAGCATGGTTAACTTATGTGTTTTAGCTGGCACATCACCAGTCCAGCCCAGCCCAGCCCAGCCCAGCCCAGCCCAGCCCAGCCCAGCCCAGCCCAGCCCAGCCCAGCCCAGCCCAGCCCAGCCCAGCCCAGCCTAGCCTAGCATTTTATAATTATTATTTAAACAGAATATTGAACCATATATGTATATATATATCCCCCCGCCAAAAAAAGTTGTTGAAACAGCTTGACCAGTTATGATAATTGGAAAAGAAATACATCCTACAAAAGTAAAAAAAAAAAAAAAAGCTCGACCTTGCACATGCATGATCTCACCCCTTTGGGCCAGTTTTTTTTTTGTTTGTTTGTTTCGTTTGGTTTGGTTTTTTATTCAAGTAGACAATGTGGTACTCCCAAGTGGTTTTGGGACTTAAACCTGGGCTACACATATGACAAGGTATACATGGTGAGCTCAGATGTGAAAGGCAGACCTTTTTAGAGACTATGAGGAATCATGAACATGCTAGTGTGTTGTAAAAGTTGGTATTTTCAGATTCCTAATGCCACCTTTAATTTGTATCTCTAAAGTGTAAGTCCTGTGTGTTTTCCTTGAGTAGACTTTAGATACCATAGCCACTCATCTGAGAACGGTAAAAGAAGGTAGGAGAAATTGTGATGATTTAAGTAGAAAATCCGTATCTGAGAACTTTGTGGTATATCTTAATACACCCCTCCCTCTTGTAAAAGTGTATTTGGGGAGGGGAAGAAAACACTTGAACTCACCACCACTGCATTTGTGTGTTTATACATACCGGAGGAATCTCTCAATTTTGTCTAAATACCTCAGGGGCCTGCTTTTTAGAGAAAGAGATTCATAAATCAAAGCTGGGCAGCCTTACTGTTTTCAGTCTTGTAAATAAATATTCATCTGGAAGAGTTCTATTTGTGCTTATTTGGCCAACACCTATTTCATTTGTCAGTATGCAAGTATTAATTTTCAAGTTGTAGAACTTTCAGAACAGTATGTAAGTGTGTTTTTTATTCTCCTTCTATCTCCATGGAAGAATCAAAAGGGTCTAGGAGTAAATGAGTAGTACAATTAATATGTCTGGTGCTGTTCTGATGAATTTGAAATTATGAGACTATACCAAATATACATTTGGTTATGAAAATACTCTAAAGGTGATTTTAACTGTTGGTTTTCTTCTGTGTATCTCTGGAGTTTGAAATTATGCTTTATTTTTATTAATTTTTAAAATTTTTATTTATAAAATGGAAATATTGAAAAGACCTTAGGATAAGAGGGGCACACTCCACACAGTTCTCAATACCAGAACTCCATATCCAGTCCCTTCCCTTGATAGCTTTCCCATTCTTTATTTTATGTAGTGATAATGCTTTACACTCTGTATTGTTGTTTATACTGATTATAATTCCTATTTTAAGGACATAGAAGTAGGTGCAAAAAGTAGGCTATAAGACTGAACTCAGGTTATTTATTCTGCCATCTGTTGAGAGTTGTCAGTGAACTTCTTGCCTTGATACTGGGAGGGTTCTTCTATAATACTGTTTCCCAGGCTCCTTGCAACATTTACTATTTAGACTGGCCCACTATATTACCTTGCTGTTCTCCCTCCCCATCTTTTAAGTTGGGATTTAAAGATTTATAGTAAAAACAGTTACTGGTACATGTGTAAAATTTCTCAGTTTTCTGCAGAACACTCTCCCCCCCACCTCCCAGCCTAGGTCCTCTTCCACCATCATGCACTAGGACCTAAAAGCACCCCCATCCCAGAAGTTTTTTATTTATTTATTTTTACTGTGGTACAATACATCAAATCCTTGTTACTGCAAGGTATTCACTATATAGTTATACGTAGTCTATACAAGAGAGAAATCTTCTCATGCAAGAAAACTGAGGCTGTTTTTGTTTGTTTTGTTTTGTTATTTTCTCTTTATGATAACAGAAAATGGATCTAGGCTTCATATACCTGTGACAACACCTCTGAGCAGCCTCTCTGGCTCAACTTTACATTCCTTATTTATTTTGAGAGAGGGTGGGGGGCGGGAGAGAGAGAGAGAGAGAGATGGAGAGAGAGAGAAAGGAAGGAAGAAAGAGGAAAGAAAGAAAGAAAGAAAAAAGAAAGAAAGGAAGGAAGAAAGAAAGACAAAGGAAAGAAAGAAAGGAAGAAAGAAAGAAAGAAAGAAAGAAAGAAAGAAAGAAAGAAAAGAAAAGAAAAGAAAGAAAGGAAGGAAGGGTGCATTGAGTTAAGTGTATTGAAGAGGCACCATGGTACCTCCTGTTCAAAATTGTTTATTCACCTTCAGTTTTGAAGAGACTGGTGTAATAAATGTTTGCTATTAAAGCTGAACTTTTTAAAAGAAAAGAAAAAGAATAAAGAAAGAAAGAATAGATACCACAACACTAATCCACTATTTGTGTAGTCCCATGCCATGCTGTGGCTTGAACCCATGCCATTGTGCTTGGAGGTGTGCATTCTACTGGGTGTACTGTTTCTTGGCATATATAACTTTATGGTCTTTGTGTGGCATCAGAAATAAAATATATATATCTGCGGGATAAAAATGTAAACATTATTATGTTATCTAGGTAAACAAATACTTGTAGTCATGACACCTTCCAAACCTTTACCTCCAACCCTCAACTGAGGGCATAGTTTCAAAAGAAACTTGAAATAACAGAACTTTAGACCCTGTGGCATACTAGTGCCTCCTTGAATCATTGTAATTCCTATTTAAATCTTTTATGTTGCTCTTTGCTCTACTCTTGGGGGGGCGGGTCAGGAAGGTTGCCTTCCTCTTGCTATTTAGTTTCAGGATTCATCAGCTGAGTACCACTCATTTTAGTGTTTATCTTATTATATACTTGGCTCATTTTTCACTTAAGTTGAGTATAGCAGACACTACATCAACTTCAAATTGATTCTGTGTACATGTATTTGTGAGAAATAGTTCTAGGTGTGTACACATTATTAGTGAACTTACTGAACCTAATATGCAGACATTATCAGTATGGAACAAAGTATAATATATTTTAAAATTTAAGTTCCCCATCTGGAAAGTGCCATTTCTTGTGGCTTCTAGTGAGAATAGAGGCAAAACTAAAAAAAAAAATAATAGTGATGTATGGACCAAGGTAAATCTGTCATTTAAATTTTTTTTCTTTATAAAAAGGAAACACTGACAAAAAACATAAGAGGGACACAACTCCTCCACACAATTCCCACCACCAGAACTCCGTATCCCACCCCCTCCCCTGATAGCTTGCTTATTCTCTTTTTAAAATATATATTTATTCCCTTTTGTTGTTTATTGTTGTAGATATTATTCTTGTTGTTGGATAAGACAGAGATAAATGGAGAGAGAAGGGAAAGATAGGGTAGAGAAAAATAGACACCTGCAGACCTGCTTCACCGCCTATGAAGCAACTCCCCTGCAGGTGGGGAACCAGGGGCTCGAACCGGGATCCTTACGCAGGTCCTTGAGCTTTGTGTCACCTGCGCTTTACCCGCTTTATCAGCTGTGCTACCACCCAATTCCCAGCTTTCCTTTTCTTTATCCCTTTGGAAGTAATCTGTCATTTTAATCTTGGTTCTTCTACTTCCTGACAATATGAATGAATTTAGGTGAAGTGGTTTTTTTTTTTTTATGTCTGTGTGTTTATTGTTGCCATTTGAGAGATTTAAAAATATATACTTTAGGAGGCTGTGGAAATTAAATGAGCTGATATTTGCAGAGTACCTGATCTAGATAGTACTGGAGTACAAAATAAAGATAATACTATATCATCCTTGAGTTTCTGTAACTGTTGGCTTGGATTGCATACCTACTGTCAATGACTTTGTTTATATTTATTACGATTTCTGGTCTCTTTCTTAGTAGGAAATCATTTATCCTGACATGAGAGGGTTTATTGAAAAATATGACATTTCTAAGAAGTGTTTTTTAAATATATATACATTATATAACCATATACAATACTATTGTACAGACAGTAAAATGAACAAATCTTACCGCTACTTGATTATATGCTTCTTTTCTTGAGGGTTTGCTATATAAATGGCTTTGAGGTTTTTTTTTTTACATTTCTTTATTGGATTAATGGATTTTTTTTATTTTAGTCACAGGAATAGGAGATTGATTTATTCTCACTTTTTAACTTTTTACATTAAAAAAAACTTTTAATATTTTTCCTCAATGAGCCATATAATGACCCTTTTTTTTTCATTTATTTTTGTTCAAGTATTTGTATTTGGTTTTTTTATTGGGGACAAATGGTTAAGGGGTTTTTTTTATGTTGTTAAGGTTCTGAGGTCTAGTGAAGACAGTATATCATTATAATAGGATGTTAGAAATGGAAGGCGTCTGTAGAATTCTCTAACCAGTATTTCTTAACCATTATACAAAAAAAAAATCCCATTTCTTTTAATGAATTAAAAAAATTGAAACTCCGCTTTCTTAATTACCCATCTATTCTGAACTCCAATGATTTAAGGATATGAGGCTAGGGAGGTAAAGTCATACAAATAATCATCACAATAATGACTATCATTTTCTGGTCATTATTTATAAATCATGAACTTCTTACCTGTGATTTTTAGTATTTCCAGAGGTACCCAAGTTTACAGTATTCTGGTTGGTGTTATCTTTAAACTTCCATGTTAACTTTACCCTTTCTACCTTCCTTTCTGGGCTTAAAATTAATGTTTGGTTTTATAGTTTTAGACGTGTTTATACAGATTTCATTGTGTATTAATTTTTTGTCTTTTAGCCCCTTTCTTTAATATTCCTGATTTCTGTGATATCTAGATTGGCATGAGACTAATGTCACAAATAACAGTATGGATCATGCTTGTATCAAAACAATGAGGCATATAATTGACCATCATGATTCCAGAAATGGATATAATTAATCACTTGTTTTCTTCTTTCTCACATTTCCAGAATTAATCTCTTTAATTTTTTTCTCCAGTTAACTACATTACATGTTGTCTCCTTAACACATTCATATCCTCTTCTTCTTAACATTTTTATTAGTGATTTAAATTTATTTATTTGTTTGTTTATTTACTGCCTCCAGGGTTATCGCTAGGGCTCAGTGCCTACACTACGAATACACTGCTCCTGGGGGCTCTTTTTCCCCTTTTGTTGCCCTTGTTGTTTATCGTTGCTATTACTATTTGTTATTAGTATTATTGTTGTTTGATAGGTCAAAGAGAAATAGAGAGAGGAGGGAAAGACAGAGGGGGAGAGAAGACCTGTGTCACCACCCTTAAAGCGACCCTCCTACAGGTGGGGAACTGGGGGCTCAAATCGGGTTCCTTATGCTGGTCCTTGCACTTTGCGCCATGTGAGCTTAACCTTCTGTGCCACCGCCCGGTGCCCATTAGTGATTTAATAGTCTTTTACAAGATTGTAAGACTGAGAGTTATAGTTCCATCACTAAAGTACTGAAGCATTTGTATTTTGTTTGTTTCCCTGAGCCAAAGACATTCACGTGTAATTTCACCACTTTTGATTGCTTTTTCATTAAATTAGAGATAGTGAAGGCAGGGTCCTGGTGGTGGCATACATTGTTAAGTGCATGTAGTATGAAGTTCAAGGACCTGTGCAAGAACCTCGGTTTCAGCCCTTAACTCTCCACCTACAGGAGGGATACTTCACAAGTGGTGAAGCAGGTCTGCGGTTATCTCTCTTTCTGTCAACCTCTCTATTTCCCCCTTCTTATCTCAATTTCTCTGTCCTATTCAATAATATGAAGGGAAAAAAAAAGACTATCAGGAGCAGTATATTTGTATTGCTGCCATTGAGCTCTAGCGACTACCCTGGAGGCAATAAAATAAAATAAAATAAAATAAAATAAAATAAAATAAAATAAGGTAGAGAGTAAGAGGTGTAGCCCAGGAAAAAGCAGATTCTAACTCCCCAGTCCCCACTTTCAGGGGGAAAGCTTTGTGAGTGGTGAAGCTGTGCTGCTGGTGTCTTTCTGTGTCTCTTCTTCTCTGTCTTCCTACCCTCTTGATTTCTGGCCGTATCTATTCAATAAATAAAGATTATAATAAAATATTTTAAAAAGAAGATTATTCCTATTATAAAAAAAATAGTGCGACAGGTAGAGATATGGGGAGAGACATGTCATTACCAGAACTTCTAGTTCCATAGCACCTTTCACGTGGTGTCAGGGCTTGAACTTGAGCTACATATATGACAGGGCACACTCCCTATCCAGTGGACTATCTGTCCAGCTCTATGAGAAAATTTTTGTTTTTAACTACTTATCCTAAGTAGAAGTGGGGGGAGGGGTATTACATAAGATTCCGTTAAGGTAGATATTAAGGCAAATATATCTCAAATATTTGAAGCAGTGCCTGACATGCAGTAGACAATAAAAGCTTGTCCTGTGACTGTAGGCCTCCCCAGGCTGCAGTCCCAAAAGGTGCAAATTGTGGGCCAAATAATAAGCGAATACTCTGCTTTAAGAAAAAGCACTGTGAATTCTACTCTGGAAAGGAGAAAAATTAATGGATGGTCAGGAACCTTTGTGTGCCATTGTTTTCTGTCAGCACTACTAAATTTATTTATGTGACACCTTTCTTGGTTTGTTTCTTCACTATCCTCATTTTTCCCCCTTGGATGAAGAAATGGAAAGTATAAATTAATTGTCCAAAATGATTGAATTTTTACTAGGATCTTTATGACTACAAAGTTTTGGACTTTCTTGATGTTCTTAACATTTTAAGATGTTATCTTTAATTGTCATCCTTATTATTACTTTTATCAATATCAATATGTTTTTTTTCCTAAGCTATTTTTAAATGACTACCAGTTGCTGCCAAAGAGAGCTGGGAGTTAATGGTTCAGGTAGCCAGAGATTCTATGCATATAATTTCTTCTGCACCAGTTTATTTGGTGTATATACATGTGATTATGTAGTAGGTCTTACCTACAATTCCTTCCAGCTACCTCTGCCAAACATAGATTTTCTAGTTGTTATTTGTGTTGTGCCTCTGTGGTTCTTATATTTTAGATGGCAAAATGGACTAGTATGCCAGAAGATTTTCCTAAGTAAAAAGGTTCCCACCCCTTCCACTTCCCTTGTCAATTGCTGGAGAGACCACCAGTGACACAAGAACATTTCCAAACTTTGGGGAGTCCTGAATAGTTGGCAGATGAGATCATTTGATCCCGTGATACTTCTCAGCTGCCCAGAGTTCAATCTTCCAGAGCACCATATTTTTATTGCTAGATTGAATTGTAGGATAAGAAAAGGGCTCTGTGCATCTTTAGACCACACATGTAAGACTGCATACTTGGATACTAGAATATGGAGTGAACCTCATGAGAGAGGACACACACACACACACACACACACACACACACACACACACACACACACTGTGCACTTACTTGCACACTAATGTATTTGTCTTTTTGGCCTTGAGATTCATTGTTTTATGTAAATTTCATTAATTTGCTTATCTTTTTTTTAATTTACTAGTTTTTGTTGGCTTTAGTCATTCTTTTTTTTTTTTGCTATTTTATCTTTATTTTTATTAGTGATTTAGTAACAGTTTGATGATCATTAGATTACAGCAGTATAATTAAGTATCATACCTACCACCAAGGATCTGTGTGCCTCCCTCCAATCCCCAAGGATAACCACCATAGTTTTCAAAGTCTCAAAGACAATTTGACTTCTCTCCCTCTCCCCCTCCCCTCCTCCCTCTTTTTCTTTCTTTCCTCCCTTCTTCCCTACCTCCTTCTTCCCTTCCTTCTTCCCTCCCTTCTTTCCTTCCTTCCTTCCTTCCTTCCTTCCTTCCTTCCTTCCTTCCTTCCTTCCTTCCTTCCTTCCTTGTTCATGTGTTTCAATGAGTGAAATAGTTGTCTTTGAAAAGATTCCAGGCCATTTGGTAATATATATAAACTATAGCAATGAAAGTTCTTGAACCTAAGAAACTAAAGGACAAGTTTCCTTGATTTTACATCTTCCCCTGTTCCCATCCACCCCACCCCCTTTTTTAAATGCAAAGCCAGAGAATCTTGGTAGCATAATAGTTACGCAAAAGACTTTGATGCCTGAGAATCCAGAGTCTTAGGTTCAATCTTAAATACTGCCAATAGCCAGAGCTAGTAGTGCTCTAGTGAAAAGAAAAAAAAAAAAAAGGAGAGAAGGGACAGTAGAGATACCACAGCACTGTTCTACCATCCATGGAGCTCCCATGATGCCTCAAACCCAGGCCTTCTCACAGGCTGAAGCAAATGCCCTACTGAGTAAGCTGTATCTCACCCTCTCAAGTCATTCTTAAAATAGTATTTTTTAAAAATATGCTCCCCTCCTTTTGTTGCCCTTGTTGTTTTATTATTGCTGTTGTTATTGATGTTGTCATTGTTGGATAGGACAGAGAGAAATGGAGGGGAGGATGGGGGGGAGAGAAAGAAAGATAGACACCTACAGACCTGCTTCACTGCCTGTGAAGGGATTCCCCTGCAGGTGGGGACTTGGGGGCTTGAACCAGGATTCTTACTCGGGTCCTTGCACTTGGCACCATGTGCACTTAACCTGCTGTGCTACTGCCTGACCCCCCAAATAATATTTAAAAAAAACCCATTTCATTCAAATACAAATTATACACAAATTGAATATATAACTACCCTGTACAATGTATTATAAGAAAAATAGCAACACTTTAATGTATAAAGAAGCTAAAGTAGAAAAAGTTTCTGCAAAGTGGATGAAATGGAACACACAGTATTACAAAATGAATTTTAATTCACATAAGTATAAACATGACAAATAAAAATATGCAGGCTAAAGGGAGAGATAGGCAGCTGTCTGGAGGTGGCTACTCGTAAAAAGGAAGTAGAACTGGTGGGATGCTAAAGGAAAGCCAAAAAAGAACAATACTTTTACAAATGAACATCAAATTAAAGAAACTCAAAAGTATTAGATATGCTAGGAAGGATGAGAAAAGGAAAAGATTCAGGAAAGAGTAAAACATACCAGAGAGAAAATATAGCCGTTATTATTTGCGTAATACTTGGAACATTTGTTTTATCTATTATCTTCTACCTTTATGTTTTCCCCTATTCTTATCACTCATTGTTCTTTGAAAACCTTGCTTATAAAAGGCATCAGAAAAAAAAAAGTAAAGTCTTGTCTATAACAAAATTAGTTGAATTGAGGGAAGATTGCACAAGTTAGCATTGACTGGAGTGATTCTGGCATATGTATCCATGCTTTCCATTGAAGGCTTCACACCTGAACTCTGCTACACTGAGGTTCATTTTTTTAATCTTGATTTGATGGTTTGAAGAACGCCCAGATTTCCCACACAAATTAGGAAAGAAAGTTAATCAGAATCAACACTGGGTGAAAGAAAGTCTTAACGGAAGTGCCTAAGTATTGTTCAAACACATGGGATAAATGTGTTCTGCTTTACTTGGCCAGAACAATGTCTCAAGCTGGTGATTAGGCTCTACTCTAGCTTTAACCTCAGGCAAAATTTATGCAGCTCTACTGCTGTTTGTCAGGTAATTAAAGAAGAAAAAAAAAAGGAAATATTTGCTTAAGGTAGAAGTGTTTTTTAATTAAACATGAGGAATAATAAATAAATGCAAAGGGAAATAGGCAGTAGGGAAATTGCTTTTAACTTTTCTTTTAGAACACTAAGAACTTCTAGCTAAAGGCCAGTATTTTAGACATAGCTGTTCATTAAACTGAAACAGAGATTCCCCTTCTGTTTTAGGGGTGAAGAACTTAGGAATCTTAGTTGAAAAACAATGCCCTTTGCCATTTCTTGCTAACCACTAGCCATTTGATGGAAAAGAAGTTCTTTGATTTTAAAATAAAATCTAGATAAAAAGCCAGTATATAGTAGTGCAAATTAAGAATGTTGGAAGCACAGGTAATTAAAAAGTGTAGGTTGAGCAAAAGGAAATAAACACCCCAACTTATCCTTAATTAGAAAACTTGTTGAATTAAGTTCTGTCCAGTGTTCCTCTTAGTGGTTTACTATATTTTATCACCAAGGGTTGAAACTCATTTTCTTTTTTATTAAATTTTAGATTCTGATCTAAAAAATTCTGCATCTGCAAATCCACACACTTCTTTAATATTGCACCATTGCAGTTGCCTGCCTAGACTACGTTAGCAGCATCTTGTTAAACTACTGTATCTGCTTTTTCTTGTTGCTATTTGTATTTATCCTGTCCAGTGCTACCGGTGTGATTTTTACCTAAGGCTCAGTTTTGATAATGCATCTCATTCTCTTCAAACTTAGTATACAATTTGAAATTTGCATGGCATAGCCCTTGGAAAACTTCAGCATCACATATGTTTCTTCTATATGCACTTTATTCCTGACATTTTTGAACTGTTCTAGTCATTTCCTTCAACACTGTGTATGGCCTTTTTTTTCTTTTTTTAAATCCACCATTGTTTTTCGAGCAAGCTTCATAATTAAGTACTTTAAAAATATTAACTTCTTTTATGAAGGTCATGTCTTACCTTGTAATGGGATAAGGATTTTTCCTCTGGGGATACTGGGAGATACCTCTTTTAGTGGAATGCATGAGAACTTGACTTCTAGTTATCAGCAAACCATGGAAGCATAGTGCAATGGGGAAATTTCACTCAGGTGCTGTGGTATTTCTTCTCTCTCTCTCTCTCCTTATCTGAAATAAATAAAAGTTTGTTTGCCAGGAGAGATGCAATGATAGAAACATGAAGCACCAGAGAAACTCTGACAGTAAGAAAAGACGAGAGAAAAGAATCACCCCTCTCAATCACCACAGCGTTTCCTTTAGTTGATTGTGTTTTGTAGTGTAGTACAGCCAATTTTTTAATATTTTAATAAATTTTCTTACTGGACTAAATGTTTATTAGGCACCCACATTATTTTCTCCCATATGGTATGTTGTGAATTCATACTGCACCTTGCTTAACATCTATTGATGCAACAGTGTGTAAAGTTGAGATGTTAACATTTTTTGGGGGGTGTTCTGAGCAGCTGGTGCATTTATTTAGATGTGTAGCTCTGAGCCTGTCACATAGTTACTAAGCTCTACATAGATACCATAGTAGTCTAGTGAGATGGCTAGTGCTTAAATAACCTACCAGTCTGAGATTGGGGTTCTCTGCTCTGTTTCAGTTCTTTGTCTATATAATTAGGGTAGTTGTAGTGTATACTTCATAGTATTGTAAGAATCTGTAGATTTAAAACACTCAGGGTAATACCTGATAGATCCTATGATTGCACCATCTGACTTGGTAGCTACTAGGCACACATACATAGCTCTTGTGCATGTCTAATGTGATGGGACCACTTCAGAGTTCTATAAGATTAAAATACAGTATTCCAGAGACATGGCATGAAAATACAACATGAAATATATTTCTCATTTGCAAACATGGATTTTTAAGTTGAAATGGCATCATTTAGTATATATTGGCTTAAATAAAAAGGTGAACATCCCATTTTAAAAAAAGCTTGTAATGTGAATGCTTTTTTCCCATGTTATCAGTGTGTCCTTAAGGAAGCCACTGCTACTGGTGGTGCTTTGAGAGGGAAGGGGAAATGGAGAAGGAAGAAGGAGAGAGAAAGAGAGAGAGACAACTTCAACACTGCTTCACTGCTCCTGAAGCTTCTTCCCCCCCTGCAGGGGCTTGAACCCAAGCTTTTGAGCAATATGCTTAGCTTCTTTGCCTACATTTTTTAATTTTAAATTTAATTGCCTAAATGACTCATATATGTATATGTGTATACATCTACGTAGCATACTACTATTATAAGCAATATTAGATGATTTTTATTGATTATTGTTAATTTAATTATTTTTGAAACACACATTTATTTTCCTTTAGCTACTCAATTTCAGTTATTCCAGCTAAGGGAAATGAGAGTCATTTGGTTGAGGGGGACAGTCAAAGATGTTATCTTTTTACAGCTGAGTAGTATTCCATTGTGTATATATACCACAACTTGCTCAGCCATTCATCTGTTGTTGGACACCTGGGTTGCTTCCAGGTTTTGGCTATTACAAATTGTGCTGCCAAGAACATATGTGTACACAGATCTTTTTGGATGGATGTGTTGGGTTCCTTAGGATATTTTCAGCCGATCTTGGATGGACCTTGAAAAAATCATGTTGAGTGAAATAAGTCAGAAACAGAAGGATGAATATGGGATGATCTCACTCTCAGGCCAAAGTTGAAAAACAAGATTAGAAAAGAAAACACAAGTCGAACCTGAAATGGAATTGGAGTATTACACCAAAGTAAAAGGCTCTGGGGTGGGTGGTTGGTTGGGGAGAATACAGGTCCATGAAAGATGATGAATGAAATAGTGGGGGTTGTATTGTTAAATGGGAATCTGGGGAATGTTATGCATGTACAAACTATTGTATTTACTGTTGAATGTAAAACATTAATTTCCCAATAAAGAAATAAATTATTTAAAAAAAGATGTTATCTACTTCTGTTCTGAAGTCAAAGAAGATTGAACTACTTTTACATCAGAGCCTTGTGCTCTATGTTGTTAACTTAATCTTTCTGCTTTATTGGAGATAATTATCCCTCAGTTGCACCTGGCTCTTTTTTATTAGAAGGAGGATGCTAAATTTGGCTATAGTATAGTTGGATATCCATTTATAATAATACATTGGGAACTTGTTGAAAAATATGTGTTGGGAAGATTATAAAATCTCTCCCTTATTTAGAAAAAATGAAATTCTTTCTGTTAAGGAAGCAATTAATTAATTAATTGTGGCATAGGATAATGGATCCAAGCTTTGTCACTAAATGCCATGCCTAAACTGATGGTTTTTGGTAAAGGTGTGACTTGTGTACCCAGACTGCTTTTTCATTCAGGTAGATAGAGGGGGAGACAAAGAAAAAGACACCACAACAGTCAGGTTCTTCCTTGTAAGGTGACACTCCCATGTGCTTTAGAGTCTTGAATGTGACCTGCATGCAGGGCAAGACACATGCCTTCTCCTTGAGCTGTCTGTCAGCTTCTTAGTCTGTTGGTTTCAACTACTTCTTCTTCTCCTTCTCCTCCTTTTTCTTCTTCTCCCCATCTCCTCCTTTTTTCTTCTTTTGCCCCCTCTTCCTCCTCCTTTTTCTTTTTCTTTCTCCTCCTCCTTTTTCTTTTTCCTCTTCTCTTCCTCCCCACTTGCTCCCTCCTATCCCCTGTTCCTCCTCCTCTTCTGTTTTGAGTGAAGGAGAGTAGGGGCAGCTAGAGAAAGAGGGATGTCAAAGCACCACTTCAATATCCATGGAACTCCTTCGGTGCTGTCCATGGTGTGTTCACGTGACTCTGGGGCTCAAACACAGGACTTACTCACAGTAATGTACAGTCTTAGATAAGCTGTTTTTTGTGATCCAAGGAAATAAATTTAAAACATGGCATACCAAAAAGAAAGACATAAAGCAGCTGACATGGTGGTTCAGCAGGGGCAGCACAGGACTTTCGGGTATGGGAACCTGAGTTTGATCTTCCATACTATGTATGCCAAACTGAAATGATGCTCTGATATTCTTCTCTCATGAAAGAAATAATTCTTTTTATTTATTTTTATTGCTCCAGGGTTATTGCTGGGTCTTGGTGCTGGTACTACAAGTCCACTGTTCCCAGTGGCATTTTTTTTTCCTTCTTTCTATTTTATTGGATATGATAAAGAGAAGTTGAGAGGAGGCTGAGGTACAGATGGAGATAGAAAGATAGATACCTGCAGTCTAGCTTTACCACTTGTGAGGCATCCGCCCCCACACACAGGTGGGGAGTGGGGGATTGAAGCCAGGTATTTGCACATGGTGATATGTGCACATAACTGGCTCCACTACCTGGCCCCCAGAAGTCTTTTTTTATAGTTAAGAAAGATCATAAATACTTCAAAAATATTTGGTTATCTTTATTATTATTATTATTATTATTATTATTTGCCCCCAGGGTTATTGCTGGGGCTCAGTGCTTGCACCATGAATCCACTGCTCCTGGAGGCCATTCCCCACCCCCCATTTTGTTATCTTTGTTGTAGCCTTGTGTGGTCATAATTGTTGTTGTGGATGTCGTCGTCATTGTTGGATAGGACAGAGAGAAATCAACAGAGAAGGGGAGAGAAAGATAGATACCTGCAGACTTGCTTCACCACCTGTGACGAGACTCCCCTGTAGGAGGGGAGCCAGCGGCTGGAACCGGGATCCCTATGCAGTCCTTGCACTTTGAGCCATGTGCACTTAACCCACGGTGCTACCGCCCGACCCCAATTTGGTTATCTTTATACCAAATAGCCTTCAGCTTCAATGAATTCTGCTCTACAGTAACTAGGCACCATGGCTATGACTGCTGAGCATGGGTGAAAAACCCTTAGTACTTTATACATCTGTTATTTTAAATGATTTTGTAAAACACACACCACATGATATGAATGCCAGTTTGTACATATTCTTTGCTTCCTTGTCATAGTCATACTGCCTGTTGGCATAGGATATGAGGTGACTTCAGTTGCCAGTCACTCATGCTGGACTTATCATGGAAGGGTAATTTAAGAGTTTTGTTTGGATAGCTTCACTTAAAAGACTGGACAAACAAATATGGAGCTCTTGTTGACTATACATAGTTTCCTGGGGTGTTACCTCCCCATAATTGCTTTTCATTGTGACTTGTTCTTTATGCTTGATATTTATGCCATGAGGGAGAAGGTGGGGTGTATAGCAGCCTAAATAGAGATGATCATTGAAGTGTGGGTTTCCTTTGAGATCCTAAGGTACAGTGAATAGCATTATCTCTCTGAGTGCCTTACAACTAATAGGGAAAAAGGCTCTTGCTAATCCCTGTGGGCAGATGTGGTTTATTTATCCTAGTTAGTCTTTGAGAGGGTGGAATCACTGTAATGTGCAGGTCTCCCTTAGATATTCTGTTGGGTGTGGCAGTTGGAATATTATGTTATATGTCTCAACTTTTCCAAATAAGAATCTTTGAGGTACTTTTTCTAATTTGCACAGTATCTAGCTAATATCTGTATTTCAAGTATTTTCGTTTGAAGTGATGCTTATCCATGAGGTGAAATGTACACAAGAAGGACATATCTCAAAGCAGGTTAACTGTGATCGCTATATGCTTTCATGTTGTTTTGTGTACATAAATCTATGCTTAAAGTAATTTTGATGTGGTTATTTATATTAACAAATATGGGTTTATGTGGAGAGTCATAAAATATTTCTCTTAATTTAACTTCTTTAGGGCCTTTGGATATCTGAACTGGAAAATATTGATCACAACTACAAGAAGAATGTTTATTATGTAAAGCCAGACATATCTCTGTATATCTGCTATTAAAGACATACTGGGTGTCTAGGTATGAATGTGCATGAATGTTTGTATGTACATAAGTGTGTTCATGTGCTGCCCTACCAAGTATTTAAGTATGTAGCTTCCTGCATTCTTTACCTCATAGACAAGGCAAACATTTCTCATTGTTCCTGCCTGGAGTTATGTCAACTCAGTACAAGTGTCAGGGCAACACACAAAATGGTAAATGAGGAGATGAAACAAGTGGGACTAGCAAATGTTGTCCACAGCCCAGTGGTCCGTGTCACCGTTCTTCTGCTTCTAGCACACATTGCATAATCAGGAGAGATGAGACAAGCCAGTCCTTTTAGTATACCATGTCTGAGGAGGATGTGAAGTCCCTGAGGTTTGTTTCTTGTTGTCATTGTAAAAGTCTTGATTGTGACAAGGAGATCTTGGAAATCACCTGAGAATGTCGGGAAAACCACATTCTTGTTACCGTTATTTCTGCAGGGCACTTACTGGTCTGGGAATACATTTGATTTATTTAAAAAAAAAAGGTTAGAAAAAACTAGATACAACCAAGTGAAAGCATGCAAATTTTTTTTGTGTGTTGAGGTCACATACTGATACTATCTCCCCTTGAACTAACCAAAGCTTTTGCAATGTAATGGGCTTTATTTACCTGTTTTCTTAAGGAGTCATTTAAAAGTAACTGGAGTCTTTATAATTAAAAGGATTACCTCTTTCTTAGAGAAATGTTAAATTCAGAGAAGACTTTCAAGAATCTAAAATAATAGTTTTTCTGCTTACATCCATGATGGTAATTATATTGGGAGAAAGATCTTTAGGATTTTTTCCCTTTTATTTGTACATAAAAAAGGGACCCCAAGGTATGTTAATATATGTATATTTTGTTAGTGTTGGTTACTGTTAACCTGTTAGCATTATATTGATAAAAACTATTTGCTGGGAAAGTTCTAGTCTTATTGGTTTTAACCATCTCAGAAATTATCACTAAATGTGTGTTTTGAAAGTTCCAACCTGAATATAAGCTTAAAAAAATGGTTGCAATCTGTGCAGCTGTAGTTTACTTTCAAGGCTTGAGAAATGTCTATTTTATTAAGTCCTGTGAGGAGTATGTGTCACATACATTTAAGAAAAATCTGTTTAAAATGAAAAATTCCAAAAATGACTTGCCCCTGGTGTGAAGTAAAACAAAAGCCCCAACCATATCGCTGCCTGTGGTAATGACATTGAGGTGACAAACTGCAGACAGGTGAGGTTCATGGGGATGATCTCACACCTGGACCATGAGCTCGGGGAGCAGCTGGGCCTGGAGCTGGTGTCTGGCTTTGCTTTCTGTTTGATACAAGACCTGCTCTTGAGCTGGGCGCCTCAACATTTACACAGAAGTTTCCAAGTGTTTTTAAATAGGCAAATGGGGCTGCTGATGGCTGGTGTTCCTGGTGTTTAAATCTTTTCTCTGGGATGGAGAGCTGAAGAAGTCAAGCTTAGTTTCACCGTCCTTCTATGTCTCAAGCCCCTCAGTGCAAAGAAAGGTTTGCCAGGCAGATGTTCTTAGGAAGCTTAAACACTGAAATTCCTTATTAATTTCAGTCGTACTTTGTAGCCTGAGCAGTAGTGTAAAAGGTGAGTATAGTGGAGAGCTCCTTGCCCATCAGGCCACACTTCATTTCTCTGAACCAGCTTAAGAACACGAGAACACCTGAGGGCCATAAGCAGTGTGGGTAGTCAGAGCTCTTCCTGCTACCACACCCAAAAATGAGTGCTAAGACACTCTTTGGTTTAAGATATTTTGATTCCTCCCCAAACACTGATACTTCCTCCCACCTCCTCTTCATTCTCCCTCCCTCCCTCCTTCCTTCCTTCCCTCTCTCTTTCCCTTTCTCCTGTTTTTCCTTTGACCTCGCCTTTCATTTGGTAGGGCAAAGAGAAATTGAGAGGGGGAGAAAAGAGGGAGAAAGAGAGATACCTTCAGCACTGCTGTTTGAGATACCACTCATGCTGTTTCCCCATTCAGGTGGTGACTAAGGACTTGAACTTCAGTCTTTGTGAATGGTACTGTTTGTGCTTTACTGAGTGTGGCACTGCCCAGCCCCAGCTTCTTTCTTATTTAATGCAGTGGCTGGGGAGTGAGCTCAGGCATGCATGATATTGGTGAATAGACAACTGGGCTCAATGTTTTCTTTCCTTTCTCTTTAAGAGAGCAGAGGAGAGAGGGAAAAAGAGAGAAGGAAAAACACAACACTCCTCCCTCATGCATGGAGCTCTCCCAGCACTGTCCATAGTGGTCTTATGTGGTGCTGGGACTCAAACCCAGGGCCTCACACACACCAAGGCAGTGGTTCTACATAATAAGACAGCTATCCTCTGGCTCCATACTCTACCTATTTATTTCACAATAGAAAAGTAAAAGCTGTTTTCTATTTATCTAAGCTGTCTCAAAGGAAGCAACACAAAACTTTTTCTGTTTTTTTTTTCTTTTTATTATCATTACTTCATGGATAGAGAAAGAGAAAAAAAATTAGGGAAATGGAATATAGAGAAGGAAAGAGAGAAGGAGAGGGAGAGGGAGGGAGAGAGGGAGAGACAGAGAGAGAGAGAGAGAGAGAGAGAGAGACCTACCGAGACCTTCAGTACTACTTCACTGTTTGTGAAGCTTTCCCCTTGCAGGTGGGGGGAGGGCTTGAATTTCTGTCCTAACTTTGGCTGTATTACCATGACACTTTCCATAACTAAAAGCCACAGACTACCTTCCTCACTTGGTCACAAGATTTTATTTATTTCCATTGACCTTTGTTGTTGTCTTTGCAAATATCTTCTGGAAGTGCCTCCACATATGTGGTTTCCCAGGGCCATGGGCAGAAATGCTTTTGCCTCTTGCATTTTAAAGATCAGTTCTGCTGATTTGTCTCTGTTGTGCAAGTGCTTATTTCTTTGAAACCAGTGATCAAACATATAGTCTATCAAGTTCAGCCTTCCAATAGGCTCACTTTCTTTCTCTCTTTTTCTTCTTTGTATCTAGAGCCTTGCTCATGCATGATATCCTAGGCTGAAATTTTCTTTCTTTTTTTTTAAATTTCTTTATTGGGGAGATTAATGGTTTACAGTCCACAGTAAAATAAAATAGTTTGTACATGTGTAACATTTCCCAGTTTTCCACATAACAGTAAAACCCCCATTAGGTTCTCTTAGGCTGATGTTTTCTTTCATTAATATAGACAGAAAGGTGGTCAGAGACACCTGAGCGCTAGAGCTTTCTCTGATGCTGTGGTACTCACATTTGATGTCAGGGACTGAGCCTAGGTTTTCTTCCTATCTTATGAGCTATCTCTTCTAGACTCTCTACATTGATTTCTCCCCCCGTACATATTTTTAAAAACAATTTGAGATTTAAAAAGTTTTATTGTCTTTATTTATTTGATAGAGACAGCCAAGTATCAAAAAGGAAGGAGGAGCTAGAGAGGGAAAGAGACAGAGAGACACCTGTAGACCTGCTATACCACTCGTGAAGCTTTCCCACTGCAGTTGGGGACTGTAGGCTTGAACCCAGGTCCTTGTGCATTGTAACATGTGTGCTCAACTAGGTGTGCCACCACCCAGACCCAAATTTCTTTAAAACTTAGTAAAAGTTTTAAATAAAAGTTTAGAACTCTGGTTTGGTTTCTCTTGGGGGAGGGGCAAGGATGATCTAGCAATATATCTCAATATATCTTGTGTTCTTGTATGCAATTTAAATAGAGAAGCCAGAGAGGGGCCATTTCCTTTTGAATAATAACTTTTACACAAACTTCTTTTTGTCAATCATTTTTATTGGCAGATTTAATAGCTTATAATGTAGTCATTGACACCTGATGCAATTTCATTATACACTAAGGCCTCAAGTTTCTCTTCTGCCCCAAACTTTCCTTCCTTCTCCTGAATTCTTATCTTTTATACAATACATCATGCTTAGTTCATGCTTTAATTTGTGTTCTCTTTCTTTATCTCTATCTATTAAGTCCCACTTACAAGTGAGATCATTTGATATTTGTCCTTTGGGCTCACCCTGCCTCTTTTGTGCTTCCAGGGTTATCACTGGGTTTCAGTGACTGTTATGAATCTACTGCTCCTGGCAGTCATTTTTTTCCATTTTTTTTTAAATTGGATAGGACAGAGAGAATTGGGGGGGGGGGAATACAGAGGGAGAGAAGAATATAAACACCTGCTTCACCACTTGTGAAAGGTAACCTCCTTCAGGTAGGGAGCAAGGGATCAACCTGGATCCTGACTTGGGTCCTTGCACTTAGTTCTGTGTGTGCTTAACTGGGTGCACCACCACCTGGTTTCTTCTTTGGCTTCTTTCTCTTAACATGTGTCTTCAGGTTCCATCCAACATGATATAGAGGATATGACTTTATCTTTTTTAACAGCTGAGTAGGATTCCACTGTGTATATATGCCACAGTTACTTATAAATATCACTCATCTGTCAGTGGACATCTGTGTTGTTTATAAGTTTTGGCTGTTATTATAAATTGTGCTGCTATGAACACAGGTATGAACACAGCTGTCTTCCGATAGGTGTTTTTGTTACTTAAGCAAGCATTTTTATTCACAACTGGTGAAACAATATTTGCTCTTACAGTGTGCCATACATTTTGTTCTGTTGTGCCCTGCTTTATTAAAGCACAAATTGTTGAACACCAAAATGGTTCTGCTACTCATTGACTTTATTAATTTGTTTTTTAAATTGCCACTAGATTTATCACCGGGACTTGGTGCCTGCACATGAAATCCACTGCTCCCCTGTGATTTTTTTTTCTCTCTCTCTTTCCCTTTCATTTGATAGGACAGAGAGAAATTGATAAAGAAGAGTAAAATATGCAGAGATAAAGATAGGCCCCTGCAGTACTGTTTCACCAGTTGTGAAGCTTTCCCTGTGCATTTGAGACTGGGTCCTTGTACATGGCAATGTGTACGCTTACCTGATCTCTCCTCATTAACTTCAGATTTAGGTTCTGCTGGTGTGAGCCCTTCTCCTGAAGGTGAATTGGTGTTTTACTCCTGACTTTTAGCAGTATTGTTTTTAGGGGCTCAGTCAATTAACTTTTATTATTTTTTAAATTTATTTTCTTTTACTATTTTTTAAAATAATTATTGCCATCAGGTTTATTGCTGGGATTCAGTGCTGGCAGCATGAATCCATAGCTCCTGGAAGCTATTTTTCCTTTTTTTTAAAAAAAAAATTCTATTTTATTTGATAGGACAGAGAGAAATTGAGAGGGGAAGAGCAGAGAGAGAGAGAGAGACATGCAGACTTATTTCACTGCTTGTGAAGCATCTTCCCTGCAGATGAGGAAAAGGAGGCTTGAAAATCCAGATTCTTATGCATGGTAATATGTGTGCTTAACCTGGTCCCCATCAGTTGTCCTTTACACTAGGGAAATAGTCCTGTAGGGTGTTCAGTCTGTAGTTTCTCCTTATACTTGGAGTGTCTAGGTAAAGGATCAATTTCCAGGACTTCTGACTTGTAAGACTGAATTAAAAGACAGGGGCACACAGTGCTGCTCCTCTGTCTCACTGTAACTTTGTTGCCCCATGCCTGTCAAGATAAATGAATAGCGGTATTTGCTGACAGGAAGAAGATGGCTACCTGGTGCCCATGCTCTGGATTACATAACAACATCTGAGTCTTAGTAGATAGATGTCAAGGATAATTCGTATTATAATGCCATTCTTTCCTTCTCCTTCTCCTCCTTCTCCTTGTCCACCTTCTCCTTCTTATTTTTGCCTCCTGGGTTATTGCTGGGGCTCTGTGCCAGCATTAGAAATCCGCTGCTCCTGGTGGCCATTTTTTTTTTTTTTTTCATTTTACTGGATAGGACAGAAAGAAATTGAGAGAGGAGGGGGAGATAGAAAGGGAGTGAAAAAAAAAAAGCACACAAAACAGACACCTGCTTCGCTGCTTGTGAAGCACCCCCCCCTCCGCATGTGGGGAGCTGGGGGCTCGAACCCAGATCCTCGTGCAGGTCTTTGTGCTTAGTACTATGTGTGCTTAGTGTACTGTGCATGCTTAACTCTCCCCTATTCTTTTTTCTCCATTTTTTTTTGTGATTAATAGTGGGTTACAAGATTGCAAGATTTTAGTATACAGTTGCATACCAAACTCACCACTAAAGTTTTGTGTCCCCACCTTCCTATCTCCCAAAGATAACCACAGTATTTTTCACATGTCTTAGAAACAGTTTACTTGCTTATGATTTTTTTTTCATTTTTGCAAATTGATGCAATTCAGTTCTCTGGTTTCCATGTATGAGTGAAACCATTTGGTAGTTTTCTTTCATGTCTGTCCTTATTTATTTATTTTTTTTAATAGGGCACTCACTCACTCACTCACTCACTCACTCACTCACTCACTCACTCACTCACTCACTCACCAGGGGCAACAAGTATAGAAGGAAGTTGAGAGGTAGGGGATAAGCAAACCCATCAGTTCTACAGCTTTGAACATGCCAGGATAATAATCTAGTTCTCTCTCTCTTCCTTCTCCTTTTCTTCCACCTCTCATTCACCAGTGATTTGGTGGGTTCCTGAAGTTGTTCTAGTCCTGCCTTATTGTGGTCCCAGGTGGTCTCCTTTGGTATTCCTAGTTGACCAGGGAGAGGAGAGGAGAGAAACACAGCTGCTGCTGCTCTGTAGCCCCGCCTCCGGAAGTTGGCACCATCTCTGTACTTACTTTGCTAATCACAGTCAACGCCAGTTCTATCCAATTTGTTCCAGAGGACACAATTTGTTTTATTGCAGAGTAATATTCCATGAAATATATGTCCCATAACTTTTCTAGCCAGTCATCTGTTGATGGGCATTTAAGCTAGTTCTACTGTTTGGCTATTGTGAATAATGCATCTATGAACATAGGGGTGCATATGATTCTTCAAATTAGTGTTTCATTGTCCTTTGGATAAATGACTAAGAGTGGTACTGCTGGGCCATAAGGTAATTGCATTTTTACTTGTTTAAGGACTCTCCATACAGTCTTCCAAAGGGGCTGCAGCATTTTCCATTCCCACCAGCAGTGTAGCAAAGTCCCTTTTTCTCCACAACCTCACTAACACCTGTCATTCTCTGTTTTTTTGATGTAGGCCATGGAAGATGGAATCTTAGTGTAGTTCTAATTTACATTTTTCTAATAGATGCATTTCTTCATGTTTCTGTGGACCATGTGTATCTCATTTTTAGAAAGCTATCTGTGTTCTTTGACTAAAATTTTTATTAGTTTAACTTTTTCTTTTCTTGAGTTCTACCAGTTCTTTATAGATATTTGGTATTAAACATATACTTGTTTGTTCATGATAGAGACAGAAACTAAACTAAGAATGTTCATGTTCCTCATTAATGTTCTTACTCTAAGACTGAAACCATTGCATGTCTGATCAAAGGCATTTTATTTTTTCATTAAAAACTTGAATATATTCTTGATATTTTCTGATCTATACTAGCTCTAAATGTGATGAGTGATCACACACCAGGGGCCACATAAAAGGTCAGTAAAGAGAAATCCATCAGGGGGCTTATTTTTGGTTCTTATCTCATTGTCAACAACCTTTCCTCATGCCTTCAACCCTCATCTCTGGCAGCTCAGAGAGAAGTGCATTTGTTTTCATAAATGATGCTTCAACCCAGACTGCCTAAATTTTACCAAAATAGCTGCTCTGCTTTAGAGTTTAACATGAACAGATTCTGGTTTCTAAGCAGTCACATTGGACAAATATTACATCTAATTACAAGGCTAGGAAGGGAAGTGTTTTCTTTCAAATAGCAAAGGTGGTCCTCTCCCCATTCTGTGACTGGAGGGAGCAATGGAAGGGGCACTCTTTTCTTGGGGGATAATCAAATACTTCAGAGTCAGATTTTTTGGGGGGGCTAAAAAGATAGATTTATTTTTGCCTTGTTTTAGTCACTGAATCTTTACCTTGGGTAAATTGCTTTGTATGTCACTTGGCTTCAATAATACTTAAACAGCCCAGGAAGTTGCTCTGTCTATTAAGCTCTGGATTTTTTAAGTATGAGGTCCCTAGTTAAAGCCCTGGCATTGCATGTGCCAGAGTGATGCTAAAGCCATTCTCCTACTTAGACTATTACTCCCCCCACCAAAAAAAAAAAGAAAAAGAAAAAAGAAACTTCCATAGGAAAGAAACATACAACTTTACCTAATGGAAATTATTAATCACAGATAATGATAATAACAGTAAATTCAAGGGTTTGCATTTCTGTTTAGCTGTACATTGAGTCCAGCAATAACCCTGGAGGCAAAAAAAAGTAAATAAATAAATAAATAAAACAACACTT